>NC_134358.1:219652127-219822127 GCF_048569485.1 Anomaloglossus baeobatrachus | reverse complement strand
ATGATGAGCAGAGAGAAAAAGACTCCACTGCCTGCCAATTTCTGTAACTTACAGTATATTTCTGCATCTCTGACACCCTAGCCTATCAGGTCGTCACAGGTTATTGTACAATCTGCCCTTCTGTGCAATATCCACCTCCTCCTTGGTTACGGGTCCCTAACCAAATGGTGCTGCCAAAGACCAGCTAATCAAAATCCTAGGAACACTCTGCACCACACCCACCAGACACACCAGTGGACAGCCTGAGTGGAATAGGGTCGCCCACTTGGGGGGTTGGTTAAGGGGAGGTCAGGGGTGTCAGGAGAAGTTCAGTTGAAGTTGGAGGTGAAAGTGAGAGGAGGTCAGGAGCTGGGCTCCATGAAGTACTAGGTAGCAGACGTTGATCTAGGCCTGGTAGGAGCTGGACCACTGGTCGCAGGGGACCGTGACAAGGGGCACGGCATTGTCGTGGAGGACAGCCATCGGCCTTGTACCATCTCCGGGCTGGGACCAGGGCATGGCGGGGTGCATGAACCCTAGGTCAGGGAGTAGCTTCAGGCAACTTGATAATATACCCAACGAGAACGGAGCCTTCAAGATCCACTCTCCACCCGCTCCAAAATCAGGGTACAAGTGTGCTTGATAACCAAGTTAACCGTTCAGCAAAGCAAGATTTCCCATAGGAAATCATTGCAATGCAGACAATTCCTTCCACAACTTGTTAAATGACCCATCCTGGTCCCCTATTGTGCCATTCCACACATGCACATACACACACAAACACGTACAAACACACACAAACACACACAAACATACACAAACATACACGCACACACACATATTATGCTCACCTTACCTTCCGTTCCATCACCGGCCTCCTGGGACTTGCAGTTCACCGGTACAAGATGTGTACCATGTAACCATCGCGACCGATGCCAGAACGTCCGCTGTCAGAGCGCTGACGTCAAAGGCAGGAGCCGATTGCCTCTGATTGGCCAACACGCTGCCTTTGAGTATCATCTGACAGAGGAAGTTCCTCCCTTGTCGCGATGGTTACTTGATACACGTAGTTCGCCGCTACAGGATGTGTATCAGGTAACCATCGCGACAAGGGAGGAACTTCCTCTGTCAAATGCTACTCAAAGGCAGTGCTCTGGCCAATCAGAGGCAAATGGCTCCTGCCTTTGACGTCAGTGCTCTGTCAGCGGAAGTTCCGGCATCGGTCATGATAGTTACCGATACACATCTTGTACCGGCGAACTGCAAGTCCCAGGAGGCTGGTGATGGAACAGAAGGTAAGGTGAACATAAAATGTGTGTGTGCGTTCGTGTTTGTGCATGTTTGTATGTGTTTGTGTTTGCCTGCCATTGTTTTCAACGGTGTTCGTAGGTATTTGAAAGTGTTCGACGAAGGTTCGAAGAACACAACCCAAGTTCGACGAACTGAACCAAACCAAACTCTAACACTAGGGTGGTGGCTCATCTCTACTTGTATGTCCAATTCCTGTTTGGGTTTGTCATCCAAATAAAACTTTTTGGAAGGGATCCAAAGAAGCCAATCAGCAAGCTTTTACGGTGAGGGTACTTCCCCATCACAGCCTTGTCAAGTATTGGCATGGTTGTGATTGGCCAGGGAAATTGCAGGAAAAAAAAATTGACATAGGCTCCCACCCTATTTTCACAGCCAGTGCAGGTAAAACAAAATCTTCATGCTGCAACCCCGCCCCCCTCCTCCCCCCCCGTAATCTTTACCATGGCTGGATATCAAAATAGAGGGGATCCTGTGGCTTTTATTTTAATTATTAAAATAATAATTAAAAAAGGTATAGGTTTCCCCCCCAGCCAGCCCCAGTAAAACAGACAGGTGGGGGCTGATATTAGCAGGATGGGAGGAGTCATGGATATTGCCCCACCAGCCTAAAAATACCAGCACGCAGCTGCCAAGAATTGGCACATCACACTACATGTGCCAATTCTGGCGCTTTACCCAGCTCATCCCGATTGCCCTGGTGCAGTCACAATCAGGGTAATATATGAGGTTAATGACAACTGTGATTTGTCAAAAAATGACAATTGCCATCAAGCCCTGAATTAGTAATGAGCTGGGTCTATAAGATAACCTTATTACTAATCCTGTCACTGAAAAGAAATTAATCATAAACACCAAAAAAATCCTTTTTTAGAAATAAAATACACACCTCCTCCTCCTCTTTCACCCCTTTATTAACCCCAAAACACCCTGGCAGATCCAAGGTACTCCATAAAAAGTCCTACGATGATCCTCACCTCTGCTACATTCAGAGGTTGCAGAAAGAGAGAACATGTCCGCTGTCTGCAGGCTCTGGGAATCACTGACAGCCGAGGGGAACATGAGCAGGTGACGTCACTAAGTTGAGCGGAGGTCACATTCGGGTTCCTATGGTATGACCCCAGGGACCTGACTGCTAGACTGTCGGACTGTGGGATACAACCTTACTTTTCTGTACATCTAGCATGCTCTCCTAGCACTGTATTGAACCCATTTTGAGCTCTTTATGCAAATACAACCTTGTTAATATCTACATGACCTTAACCAATGTGGTTAGGGGAAATAGGATGGTCACCAGTGGTAAACAGCAATGATACTTGGGTGGCATCTATGGGTCTAATATTGGATAGTACAACAAAGAAATGTGCATATATATATATTATTTTTTGTTGTTTTTTGTTTTTTTGTTTTTTTACAATGTATGCATTGTATGAGGTACATGGTTGTGGTTATATTTCTGGATTATGGAGATTTTTCTTTTGGCATTAAAAAAAATATGGATTGAGTGTCTTTTGGTTTAGTTGCATAATTAGCACTGAGGGTTTTAATACTGCCCTCCTTGTTTGCATTGGGTGAAGAATTAAAACAGGCTGTTACTGCAGTATATCTTGTTTATAGCAAATCAGTCACACTGAGTGATTATACAGATACAGCACTTAGCTATATCATTTTAATCTGAGTTATTATTCACAGACTTAAGCGGGCTTTACACACTACGATATATCATACGATATGTTGTTAGTGACGCACATCCGGGATCATTTGACATATCGTAGCGTGTGACGGGGAACGAGCAAAAATACTCACCTTATCGCTGCTCGTTGACACGTCGCTCATTTTCAAATATCGAATGTCCTTCTGTGCTCCGGTTGTTCATCGTTCCCGAGGCAGCACACGTCACTCCGTGTGACACCCCAGGAATGATGAACTGCAGCTTACCTAGGTCCCGCCGGCAATGCTGAAGGAAGGAAGTGGGCGGGATATTTACGTTCCGCTCATCTCTGCCCCTCCGCTTCTATTGGGCGGTCGCTGTGTGACGTCGCTGTGACACGGAACATCCCTCCCCCTTCAGGAAGTGGATGTTCGCCGCCCACAGCGAGGTCATTTGGAAGGTAAGTACGTGTGACGGGGGGTTAAAACATTGTGCGACACGGGTAACAAATTGCCCGTGCCGCACAAACGATGGGGGCGGGTGCGATCGCAAATGCGATCGCACGATTAATTGCAGTGTGTAAAGCAGGCTTTAGACTTAAGGGGGCTTTACACGCTACGATATCGTTAATGTTTTATCGTCGGGGTCACGTTGTTAGTGACGCACATCTGGCGTCATTAACGATATCGCAGCGTGTGACACTTACCAGCGACCTTAAGCGACCTCAAAAATGGTGAAAATCATTCACCATGGAGAGGTCGTCCCAAACTCAAAAATCAGTAAGGGTTGTTTATCTATGTTGTTCATCGCTCATGCGGCAGCACACATCGCTATGTGTGACACCGCAGGAGCGAGGAACGTCTCCTTACCTGCCGCCGGCCACAATGCGGAAGGAAGGAGGTGGGCGGGATGTTACGTCCCGCTCATCTCCGCCCCTCCGCTTTGATTGGCCGGTCGCTTAGTGACGTCGCGGTGACGTCACAGTGACGCCGAACGTCCCTCCCCCTTGAGGGAGGGATTGTTCGGCAGTCACAGCGACACCACCGACCAGGTAAGTGCGTGTGACGCTGCCGTAGCGATAATGTTCGCTGCAGCAGCGATCACACGATATAGCATGTGTGACGGGGCGGGTACTTACACGCTCGATATCGCTAGAAATTGCTAGTGATATTGCTACCGTGTAAGGCCCCCTTAACACTCCAATTTTTTATGTGAATCAGCACTGAAGTAGTACACCACAATCAGATTAGGCCTATTTCTACCCCTATATAGAATGAACTGTGCAGTCTGACCACTTATCCCTATGTTGGAAAGGACTAAATAGCATTGCTTGGCAAGCACCATTTTTACACTACCTGTAATAATAAGGGACTGAATTGATGGAGTTTGCAGATTCTCCCCATGTTTGCATGTTTTTCTCCAGATATTCTGGATTCTCCAAAAAGAGGTTACAAATGTTCCTTGGCTTTTTATAAAATTCACCTAAGAACATCTATGTGTATCCTAAATAGAGACAAACTAGACTGTGAGTCTTGTGGATAGAGGATGATGAGAATAGAGCAATCTCTGTAAACCACTGCAGAATGTGTTGGTGCTCTATAAACAATGGAAAAAATGATAATAAAGTTTTTTTTCCTGGAGACATAAGTATTGTCTGATTAATGCAAATGCTGGAAAGTACATAAAGTCATTGTTACATTGGATAAACTGTAATCTTTACTAAAACCTTTTATTTTGTGAATGTTTAGATTAACAGTCAGATCACAGTATTTTCTGAAATTAGCGTTTTCTTGCCAATAAACAGTTATGGCTCTTTTATGATCTGTGCAGCCGTGAACATATCATTGGTGCAACCTGTATGGTCGCACATGTGCCCAAGAAGTAAGAGGTCCACTTCTACTGCCAAAGCATGTGCAATTCAGCATGTTTATGAGTTCTTGGGCTTCAAAGGGCTCATATGTTCTTGCACAGGGGCCCTTTTATGTCTGTGTCCGCCAGTGGATCTGTGGCTATGTTGCTAATGTAAGCGTAGAAAAGTATATACAGTGTCTTGAAAAAGTATTCATACATCATGAACTTTTCCACATTTTTTCATGTTACAAGTACAAACTAAAATGTATTTTATTGGGATTTCATGCGATATATCAACGCTAAATAGGCAGTTTTTGTGAAGTGTGAAGGAAATGATACATGGTTTTCTAAATATTTAAAAAAATAAAATCTGAAAAATAAGACGTGCATTTGTATTCAGTCCCCCTCAGTCAATACTTTGTATACTGTCTTTATTTATAACATGGAAAAGGGAAAGGGGAAACATAAAATGAGGTGTAGCAAGCATTGAAATTATTTATTTTACAATGTTTGTCATTTTTTAACAAACAATAGGCTTTAGATATAATTTGAAAGGCAACATTAAAAAATAAATAAATAAATAAATAAAAATATATAACTCCAGGAAAAGAAACATACTGCAAATATAAGGCAAATTTTGCAAACAGTAAGAAAATTCAAACAACTAATATATGTAGAAAAAAACAAAAGAAACAAGAGAATAACATCAGATGTCGTATATCTTAAGGGTTAAGTTAAATTTAAGAGAGCACAGGTACCACCTCTCAGCATATCTAGAAAAGTTACCTTCCTTCGGGGCTATGTTGTACTCATAGATATTGTGTAAGGAAACCCTATCTATAACATCTTGTATTGAGGGGACATCTGTTTCCTTCCATTTGGACGCTAGTAAAGATTTAATGACCAAAAGAATATGGCAAGTAATTTGTCTACACCGCTTTTTCAACTCCTCCAAACCAATAGATAGGAGAACTAGCTCAGAGGTCAAATGAATTCTAACCGAGGTCACCGTATATATAAGATGTTCTGTGTCTTTCCATAGGGTACCCAATAAAGGACAACTCCAAAAAATATGGAAAAAAGAGCCAGTACATCCACAACCCCTCCAACAAAGACTTGAATTAGAGGATGAGATGACATTCAATCTCTGAGGCGTATAATACCATCTACTAAGTAATTTATAGTGTGTTTCCTGCAAATTAGCCCAGGCATAATTCGTATAGGTGTTTCAAGGACGTTTGCCATCGTTTAAGCGAGAATGAGCAATCCAGATCTCTTTCCCAAGATTTCATATACTGTAATTTAGTCAATTGGAGATCATCATTAAATATTCTGTAAATGTTACTAGTTTTCCTCAGTCAATACTTTGGAGGACCACCTTTCGCTGCAATTACTGCTACATGTTTATTATGTCTCTATCAGCTTTACAAATCTAGAGACTAAAATGTTTGCCCATTCTTTTATGCAAAATAGCTCTAGCTCTGGGAGGTTGGATGGAGACGTCCAGCAGCAATTTTCAAGTCTTGTCACAGATTTTCAATGATTTAAGGGCAGGACTTCAACTGGGCCATTCACACAAATGAATATGCTTTGATCTAACCCATTGCATTGTAGCTCTGGTAGCATGTTTAGGGTCTTGTCCTGCTGGAAGGTGAATCTACACCCCAGTCACAAATCTTTTGCAGCCTCTAACATGTTTTCCTCCAGAATTTTGTATTTAGCCCACAAATCTGTTTAGTGTCATATGACCAAACCAGCGTCTTCCACATGTTAGCTGTGTCCCCTACATGGATTATTGGAAACTACAAACGGACTTGACACGCCCACGCAGTCTCCGGGGTTAGGTTACTCGTCACCGTGTTGGTGAGGGTTGGGATGTCACAGCGGCCTCGCCCGTTTCCGTGACCCCGTTGTTGTCAATCAAAGATAAGGAGAGAATGATGAGGATGATGGGGATAGTAGCTATTCGTGACACCACCTGTGGTATGCGGCCAGGTATTAGCCGCTGCTGCAGAAGACATGTCTCCTGGGGCAGATGGTGATGCAGCTTGGTTGTTACAGCTCTCCACAGGTAAGGATGATGAGAGCAGTAGTCCTCTATAATAACTGAGCACGGGGCGGGGGAAGGATCAGACAACACAGTGGGAGAAGTCTAAGTTCTTTACTCACCACCTTTGGACTGACGGACTTCGCTATCTTGGGCTCTCGCCGAATCCGGAAAGTTCGGAGGTCACAACCGGTGTTTTCCATTCAGTGAGTCCTTCCTCCCTGCGCCGTGTTGTGCAAGTCCCTGCGGCTTGAAGCTACACTGACACTTGAGTCATTGGGGTTTGTTCAGTCCAAAGTCCCATATAGCAGGCAGCGTGAGTCCATAGATGGAGAAGCCCTATGGTCACGACTCCTGGCTCTATGTGATCTATGTGCTGTTTTGCCCCAGGCGCTGTGTGTGGGCCAGAAGACTTGAAATCCTCTGCCCGGTGAATTCTTCTGGCAGGACTTGCAGTGCCCACCAGCATAGGGCTCTGCACCCTTACGTTGGTGCCAGCCCTGAGGGAAATATCAGCTCTTCCCTCAGCGACCGTGTTCTCTTGCATCTCACTAGTTCCGTGTCCTGCACTAGACTGTTTGTAAGTGTGTGTGTGTCGCCTTGCTCCCCGGTGTCTGGTTCCTCCCACCCGGGTTCCTGAACTAGTGAGCAGAGGGTCCACTACATTAGTTATGGCCACCTTCTGATGTCTCTACCCTAGCCCAGTTCTAGTAAGAGAGCATCTAACTGTGTTTTGGTGGATTGTGCTGGTTTTACTGGCGACAACCTCCTCCATATCCGAGATGAATACTGCACCTCTGGTGTGGTGCAGTACCCTGTGGCGACTGAATCCTTAGGGGCGCCACAAACCTCTTATGTCTTGCTTTCGAAACTGTCTTTCTTCTTGCCACTCTTTCATAAAGGCCAGATTTGTGACTTCTACTTAGGGTTCGGTTCCACTAGCATATAGATTCTCATGCAAGAGCATCAGAAGGGAGGGTCATGTGACTGTGATGCAATCTTGCAATTATATCATAGGTGCAGAGAAGAGGGAGAGAACACTTTCTCCCCATCTCCTCCACTGCCAGTCTGCGTATATCACACTGCACTCGAATTACATGCAAGTGCAGTGCGATGTTTCACACACTCCTATAGACTTTTATGATAGTGTGTGGGCGAGACTCGCTCCCAAACACAGCATGCTGCAATTCATTTCGCATGTTGCTATGGCATGAGAAATAAATCGCAGATGGACACTGCCTCATAGGTTTGCACTAGAGTGAGAGCAATCCGATATTTTATTGGACTGCACTCGCCTGTGCAAAACGCAAGTGGAACTGAATCCTAAAAGTTGTCCTGTGGTTCTTCGACCTGAGCTCTTCAGCTCCTCCAAGTGACCTTTGGCTTCTTGGCTGTTTCTCTAATTAGTGCTTTTGTTCCTTGGAATGTCAGTTTTGGTGGAAGGCCATGTCTTGGTAAGTGTGCAGTTTTACCATATACCTTACATTTTTGAATGATAGATTGAATAGTTTTCCATGACATGCTCAGAGCTTGGGCTATTTTGTTATAATAAAACCCTGCTTTACTCTTCTCCACAACTTGATCCCTGATCTGCCTGGTGTGTTCCTTGGATTTCATGGTGCTCGTTGTTCCCTGATGATCTCAAACTGTCATGGGTGACTTGGGGACAAAGGAAGACCTATACTGGCCATAAGACCCGGGCCTCTGCACTCACCCTCACTCCAGAGGTACCCTTAATGATAGGGAGGTCAAGGCCCCCAACCTGGCCCTGTTTCCTGACCAGCCCTGACCTAATATCCCCGTACTTCCAAACTAGGGGTGGGCTGTACACAAAGTAATAACCCTACGCAAATATCCACAGAGGGGAGACAAAAAGACACCAAAGGGGATAAACAAAAGGGGAGGGAGAAAGTCACACCAAGGAACTTTCAAACAGCGCAGACAACAAGTCGCTGGTCACCAAAAGGAAGATCGCCATGGATGCCAGGATATTGCTCAGCTAAGCAGATGCTATCTTCGATGTTAACTCAGAAAACTCCTTAGACTTAAGTATGAGGAGACGAGCTGAAAGTGGTGATTAGCAAACCAGTGCTCTAAGAATCCAGCCAGTGATCCAGATGGCATTAACTCCGAAAGTGTCAAAAGCAGTGGTAATAAAAAGAACCGACGCCAGGCAGAACAGGACTCCTCCAAAGAAGTCAGGTTGCTTGTTGGCTTCTGAAGTGTGTACAGAGTCCAACCAGACAGCACCTTTTCCCCTGAAGAAGATAAGAAAATCGTCATTGAAACGTACGTTGGGCTGGTATGAGGGTTGCTCTGAGACTTTAATGGCTACCATCCAGAGCCGGTCATCTTTGGCTCCATGTCCCCCTCCTCATCCAATGTGATGACTCCCCTAACTATTTATCTGGGCACTTTTGCAATATCCACTAGCGTGATTTGCTTTAACACTGAATTGTATATGTGTTAATTTGGTTTTTGTGCCCCGATATAGCCACCATTTTTTCCATGTCTATGTTTACAGATATATACATGTGTGTTGGGATATGGGGGTAACAGGACATTGTCATTTTTAATTAAGGTCTCTGTTCTTAAGTGCTTTTAACCTCGCAATGAATTGTCACCTGTCATAATAAAAACTTGTTACACTTTTGCACTTTAAAAGCTTGCCGTTCCTCTTTTCCCTACTATGTATATAAGCTTGTGTAGCAGGTGGGCCATTAAATTTAATTGGACTCCCTGCATTAATTGTCTGGTTTTGTGGAGTTTTCCTCTAATCTAGACTTCAACCTTGTAGTAGCAAACTGCGGGTCCCGATCCAGGTAGCACATGGTAGATTATTTGTCGGACTCAGTAGTGTGGACAGAGTCCAACATGATAGTAGCCATCTGCAAACGTGGATCTGGACAGCGCATGACACAAACATACAATAGATACCTTCCCAGAACAGCTGTAGCTATACTGAGAATAAATTAGACACAGGTTGACTCAATTTATTAATTAGGTGACTTCTGGAGGCAATTGTTCACTCGGGATTTTATCTAGGGGTATCAAACTACAAGAGGCGGAATACAAATGCATGTCCCAATTTTCAAATTGATGGTTTGAAAATACTACTTAGTGTTGGTAAATAACATAAAATCCCAATAGGATACATTTAGGTTTTTGGGTGTAACATGAAGAAATGTGGAAATGATCACAGGGTATTAATACCTTTTCAATCCACCGTATATAAATATGGTTCATGTTATAAGATTTAGTGAAGCAATTTACATGGTAAAAAAAATGAACTTTGGCACAAAGTGTAAAACGTTTAAAATTCTAATCAATGTTTATCTTTTATATTTGAGACATATATGTAAACCATCTCTATTCAACATTGTAAAACTGTAGAATGCCATCATAATTGATACTGCTATCCCATAATATGTGAAACAAAACTCCCGTTAACTTGCCCTGTAATAAGAGCCAAATCATCTAAGGATACACATGACAAATCTTATCCAACAGTATATTACAGCTGTGGCGCATAAAACCCTGGCAAAGGTTCAGGTATTTGCCACAATGGTCTGCAATTATAAATTCCCCTTTAGGGTTTTTCATACTCAGTTTATCATGAACAAATGTTCAAAGTTATATTTTATAAACGTTTTAGCTTGCCTTTACCAACCTTTAAGGATAGGAATAAAATTCCTCAGATGCTTTGAGAATGTGTCAAATTTGAAAAATTATTGATATTATATAAATGAAAAAAAGTAGAAAAATAATGAGAGATTATATAACTATAGGGAACCTTCTCTACAAAGAATGTGAGGGCTGCAGATTGCTTCCATATTATTTTCTCGCTGTATTATCCTCTATTGACAATTCTTATTACTTTACTTGCATATATTTAAGATGATCCTGAAAGTTATTGCCTGTAAAGTCTCATCATGAACCTTGTAAAATCCTTTTGGAACTGTCCTGAGTGTAAAGACAGGTTTACTACATACACTTGTTTATCAAGACAAGAAAATGTAAAATACCATTGATTTAAAATTCCAATAAATAAAACCCCATGGCTGTTATTCTCCTTTATGAGATGTTCCCACATGCACTCCTATGCTCGTTATTAATGCAGTGTGGGTATTACACAGCAAATACATATGTACTCAATAAGCTTTACATACAACTTCTAGAAATTTGTTTTCCCTTGTTATCCATATGAGCTTTTTATAACATTTATTAGCTATTGCAATGTAATGTTCAGGAGCATCTGTGGTTATCAGGCTGCCAAACCTGATTATTCTTATCATTTACCATTTCCTGATGTCACAATCTTGATTTGTGAAAGTACCTGCTGAACCCCATAAGCACCAGCCTACTTATTGTTTTTTAGGCTGTGTGCCCGCAATCAGTGTTAGCAGCATTTTGGATGCAGTGCCTTTTCCTTGTGCCCAAAACACTGCGTTGTACAGTAAAAGAACATTGGATGGGATTTATAGAAACCCCATACCCACTGTGCTTCTTTTTAATGCTGCATAAACTGATCTGTGGTGCGGCTTTCTATCCACAGCATATCAATTTCTCGTGCAGAGATGCTTGAGTCTCCAGCACGGGAAAATGCAGTGGACCCAGTAAAAAAGCCCACTAATCCTGATCATGGGTGTGATGCCCCAGGGCTTTGGGCTACTCGCTTCTGGGCGCGTGGTGCGCAGTGGGGAACAGTCGTGGTCGCGGCCGATGTCTGGTTCCGTGACCCTGGGGGTCGGTCCTATAAAAAGAGGTTGAAAAATGGGAGAAAAATAAAAGAAAAGAAAATAAGAGTTTTTCGACGACACCACTTGCGGTGTGCGGCCAGGTTATTGAAGCCGCCACTGCAGGGTCCTGTTGGGGCTGGTGGAGTAATGCAGCTTATGTGTTTTGGGCCCTCCACAAGCAGGGCTAGGCCCCAGCAGTGGATGATGAGGGGGTTATAGTAGGGAACAGTCAGTGTATGCGTACGGAGGCGAGAAGGAAACAGTCCACACCGGTATTGCAGTTTCAACTTGCCTTTTTACTTTTGGCTCGGTAGCTGGACCCACTGGTGCCGGTTTCAGGTGTTCTCGTTCCCCTTGTTCTCCGTGCCAGCTGTGACCTGGAGTATCTGTCCTCCGTGAACACTCGTTTGTACTGGGCTTCTGTGGCTTAGAGCTTCTGGGGGAGTCCCTCTATTTCAGTCTTGGTCCTATTGCAGGCAGCCTGGACTATTTAATGGGTGGACTTCTGTCCCTTGTCCCAGGTCCCCTCTTTGCTGCTGATGCTTTAGACTCTTTGGTTGGTGAGGGACCCTGGAGATCCCCTCACCTGGCAGATTTAACAGTTGACCATAAAATGTCCCACTGTCCTAGGGTCTGTACCCCTCCATGTGCTGAGTCCTGGGAGCCTAGGTTCCAGACTTCCACAGGCGCCCTACGGTTCCTGGAGTATTACACTTCCACAGGTAACTCACGCTTCCTGGAGTCCCGGTTCCTTACTCCACAGTCCTTGTCTCCTTTACAACATCCTGTTCTTACTTTAGGTCGTTACACTTGTCCTTCTTCACTCCTCACTCTCTCACTCCTCACTCCTTCACTTCCAACCCTCAACTGTCAACTACTTCTCTCTACTTCCACTGACTGCTTCCTCCCGCTAACTTCCCAACTGACCACTGGCCCCTCCCCTTGCTGGGTCTCTCCCTACAGATTGGGTGGCAACTATCCAATCAGTGTCCACCCCTTTTACCTGTTGCTAGGCAGTCTCCCAGTCTGGAATTGGGGTTATGTTTGTGGCCTGAGGGTGCGGGTGTGTTGACTAGCACTGGGTTTCCACAGGTCAAGTGAACCAACTACCAGGATTTTCCTATATATATATATATATATATATATATATATATAGTTTTTGAAATACAGGCAAGTAAAGTTAAAGAAATATACAGCTTTTTGATTGACAGCAGCTATCGAATAGCTAATATGTGGGTTGGGTTTTGCTATCTATTCCCACTCCTGTCTGCTGTCTGGCCTCTGTAGATGCTAGACTGTATGGGCTCCTTCCAGGTATGAGTCATTTCTGTCATGTGATAAGGGCGTGTTAGAAATGCAACCCATACAGTCTAACATCTACAGAGGCCAGACAGGCAGGCAGGGGTGGAAATAGATAGCCAAACCCGACCCACATATTAGCTATTCAGCAGCTGCTGTCAATCAAAAAGCTGTGCATTTCTGTAAATTTTCTTGCCTGTATTTCATAAAATATACATCCAATCTGACAAAAGGTATGTATAGAATCAGCATGATAGGGCCAGTATAGCACTGGCTTTAGGTTATATAGTAAAATCCTCTTGATTAAAGTACATAATAACAGTCATTACACAGTGAATGAAGAAGAGTTGTTCCGCCTCCGTACTTTCTCACCACATGACCTGCTAACGACTGATTGCGAGAGTGCCAGGTGTCGAAATGTCACAGTCCTGGATACACCGTTTTGTTATAAACATCATAATATATGTAAGAGAAATGCAAAAAGAAGCAGCTGTGGGCACCATATCCGTATAGAGCTATTTTTGTTCTTGTTTTTGCTCTTTCCTGCAAATGCATTTTTGGGCTACATATAATCACAAGTATAGGAATCCCAAAATACTGTTTAACCCTTTGCTGACATTGAACATTTTAGTATATCTAATGTCCTCATATGTGGGTTGTGCTCAGAAGCTTAATCCGCCCCATAATGAGCAGATACTGGCTGTGTTACACAGCAGTGATTGGAGCCATTTAGATGTTCCCATTAAATGTTGTTGTCAGTTTCTGCAGAATATGAGACACACGCTGTTCCATGCATCCATCATCATCGGCAAAATGAATACTGGATGCTGATAGGTTTCCATGGGGCTATTGAAGAACTCTGTACCTGCCATATTGATACTTCTGTGAGAGAAATAGGTTGTACATCATAGGAGACTGTTATTTTAACTATAAATTACAAAGTTGAGAAATTGAAGAATATAGACCAATCACAGGTTAAGTCCACAAAGGAAAATTCAAAGACTTTTCAACCATTAGAAATTAGAAACAAACATATTTAGTATAGCTGTATCCATAAAAATCAAATCTATGAAAAGCAAAAATTAACTAAAATATGACATGGCTTGATGTGCTCTTGGGGCAATCTGTGATCAAAACGTCACAGCGTATTGTTGATCACAGATCCTCTTTAGTGCCCACACATCATTTATCCTGAGCTGGACCTTATTTAATTCCATCTGATGATGAAAAGGTTATGGTTCCTTTCTATCCCTTTGAAATCTAAAATGCGATTGTAATCTCAGCTGCAGCAACTCTATTCTGCTATAAATAGCCACTCTTCACTGCTCCCTATGTTGGCTATAGCTCATTCTATATTGTCCACTTTGAAAGAGTGTCTTCTGTCTCTGGAGAAGCTAAGGTGTTGCTTCTGTTGCAGCTGAGAATTTCATGCTGGAGAAGCCATGGAGTACTATTGGTTGTGTCTTTCCCCACCTGTTTGTCTTGCCTTTCTCATTTTGTCTTATTGCAGAGGCACTTACTGAACTTCACTTGTGAATTTGAGTTCAGGGCTAGTGAAGGCCTAGGTATGTGATAACGTACGGAGGAAAGGACCAATCTAAGGATGTTAGGGAGTGCCAGGAGCAGCCTCAGGTAAGTGTTAGAAGGTGATCCCATTCCCCTTTCCCTAGCACCAGTGCCTTCTGTTGTATTGTCTCCCTGGTTTTCCCTTTTGCGTTGCGTCACCTGACGGGAGTCACCTCGCTCCCTGCATGACATTAACCTTTGAGGCAATAGCCTTAAAAGAAAAGGGAAATTAAAATTACAAAGCAGTACTTTTTCGGTAACCAAAAAACCACCAAGAAATGCAGTGATAAGCAATGAAAACATTGTGTGTACCCCAAAATAATATTAATAAAAATGCCAGCTCTCCATACTAACACCAAGCTTTCACACAGCTCTATAGAGGGAAAAATGAAATAATTTCTGGCCATTGTAAATTAAGGAATAAACTACAGCACAGAATATTGCCCAGTTTTCCCAGTTGGCATTTTGTTGTATACAATCAGAAAATGGAACATAGATTACTAAGATATTAAAATATACCTTAGTGATATAAGGGGTGTAATATTTTTTACAT
Organism: Anomaloglossus baeobatrachus; assembly: GCF_048569485.1. Lineage (NCBI taxonomy): Eukaryota > Metazoa > Chordata > Amphibia > Anura > Aromobatidae > Anomaloglossus > Anomaloglossus baeobatrachus. The sequence goes on along the minus strand of NC_134358.1, from coordinate 219,807,134 downwards.
TCACTTTTATATCCAAGGCTGAAACGATCAGTAGTTTTCAAATAGGTAAATGTATGTTCATTTTGAAAACCCTTTTCTATAAATCCTTTAAAGCATATTGACCAATGTTTCTTGATTGCAACCCTATGTGTTAACCCAGTTGCTCCTTACTTTGGAGCACCACTAATGTCAATGTTAAAGGGGTTGTCCAGTTTGCGAAAAACATTGCCTCCAGTAAAATAACAAAATATACACTCACCTCTAGTGGTGCCGGCAGTGTCAGCACCGCCTCTCGTGCGGTTTGCATGCCCTTTTTTTTCTCATGCATTTTCTGAGGTCAGACAGTGCTGGTTTTACTCACCCCTCCTTCAGACAAATCAGACATCCAGAGGAACTGATAAAGCAGCTGCAACTATTGCTTCATCTTAATTTTTTTATTTGACCGAAGGAGGGGAGAGTTAAGCCAGAGCTGATTTATGTTACCCAAGCCCCAGGAGAGCCAGTGCCAACACGAGCTTGAGCAGCCCAGAACTAAAGGTTAGTATAGCTGTGATTAGTTTATTAGGAAAAAAACATAGAAATTATGAAGTTTTCTGAGTAGTGGACAACTTCTTTATGAAATTCCTAGAAAGGGTTTACAGAAAGTATTTATCACTCAAGAGGACCGTTCCTGTTTCCTCCATGTAGATAGTCCATTGAATGCAATGGGCACAGACTAATTTTTCACTTGCTCAGTGATGGGGCTGCATGAAAGATCCCAAGCAGGTAAACACTTTGTCCCCAATTCATCAAGACTGGTGTTCACATTGGTCTTAACGACGAGCGTGTTGGGGTCAGTTGCTCCTGATTGAATGAGGCGAGTCTTAAAAGATGGTGTACTTCTCTGTGCACCTCACAACAAATCTTACTTCAGCTATGGACTAGACTAAGAATTTTTGCATAAGAGTTTTGACATAAGGTTCAATCTATATGTGCTGTTTCATCATGTCCAGTTTGCGGGGCTGGGTGAAACTGACATGAAAACACCAAACGTCACAACATTTTTGTGCAAATCCATGTTGCACTAAAAATTTGTACCTTTCCAAAGCAATTTAGGCCAGAGCGTAATCACTTTGATGAATCAGGGCCTAACTAGCTGAGATTGCCAAAAATAGATATATTTTCAAGTGCTTTTTATAAATAATAATTTTCAGAATGTACAGGTTATATACACTGAAAGTCTTATTTTTTTCTTTAGCCACCTTTCCGCCATGGCTGTTTTCCATTTTTTTAGTTTTCAATTTCTCCTCTCCTTCTTCTAAGTGCCATAACCTTTTTATTTTTACATCAATTCTGAGGACTTGTTTTTTGCAGAACGAGTTGTGCTTTTGAAAGAAAACCATTTCAGTTTACCATATAGTGTACTGAAAAAATGCCCCAAAAAATCCAAGTGCCTTGAAATTGTAAAAATAGTGCAATTTCACAATTGTTTTTTGTTTTTTTAAATTACCATGTTCACTGTATGGTAAAACTGATCTAGCAGTATGATTTTCCAGGCCACCACAAGTACGTTGATATCAAACATGTAAGGTTTTTTTATTTACATGTTAAAAAAAATCATACATTTATAAGAAAAAAAAATTGTATTTGACACCATATTCTGAGACCCGTAGCATCTTTACTTTTTGGGATCTAGGGCTGTGTGATGGCTTCTTTGTTTGTGCCCAGAACTGAGGTTTTTACGATACTATTTTGGGCTAGATACGATGTTGTGATCACCTTTTATTGCATTTTATTGCAATAATGTGGCATCCAAAAAATGTAATTCTGGCATTTTGATTTTTTTCTGTTATGCTGTTTACCGATTGGATTACTCTTTTTATATTGGGATATATTGTATATTTCTGAATGCAGCGATACCAAATATGTATCCTTTTTTTTTTTTTTTCTTTATTTTCATTGGGGCAAAATTTGAGTGATTTCAACATTTGTGGAGGTTTTTTTTAATTTTTTGTAGATTTTTTTATATGTCCACTTTAAATTGTATTTCCTAGTCCCCTTAGGGGACCTCATGTTGTAATCATTCATTCGCTTGTGCTATACAGTGCAGTGTATCAGCACTGCTCTGTATAGCAGAAATCACGATCTCCTATGAATGCCGGCTTGCAGCTGGCATTCACAGGTGGATCATAGTTACAGACACAGCGATCATCATCTTACCCCTGGCTGTCATATCATCCCATCGGTGCCCCGTTAATTTATTACAGGCACACCGATGGGATTGGGGAATGACGCACACTCCACCGCCATGTGTTAAATCCTGCTGTTCTAATGACAATGGGATTTAACTGGCTAACAACCACGGGTGGCTCTTTGATTGACCTGCAGCTGTTAGAGGCACATGATAGCTGATTATATCAGCTGTCATGTACAGGGAAAGACAGGAGTGGACATATCATTGGTGCATCCAGTGCGGTTGCACAGGGGCCTAGGAGGTGAGAGGGCCCATTTCCACCACCACAGTAGGTGGAATTGTGCATTTTGATGAGATCTTAGGCTAAAAAGGGCCCATATATTGTTCTTGCACAGGGACCCTCCTCTGTCTGTGTCTGCCAGTGGGGAAAGATATGGGCTTGGTGTGCAAGACCACATTAAAGAAAAATACATGAGTAGTGATGAGGTCAGGTACTCGCAACGAGCAGTTTGATGCTCAGATGGGCGCAACTCGAGTATAAAGGAAGTCAATAGGGAACTCAAGCATATTTCTGGAAGATTTTCGGGAAAATTGCTCAAGTTCCTCATTGACTTCAATTCTACACAGATACTCGAGTTGTGCCCATCCAACTGCTTATTATGAGTCCCAAGCACTTGAGCATGGCAGTGTTCGCTCATCACTAGACACAATATATGACGCACCAGTATGTTATAAGTCGTGAAGGGGTTAAAACCCAAAACAAAGTTGTATTTTATGTAACAGGTCTTGAAGATCCTTTCTAAAATTAAAAATATAATTTTTTAAAGTGAAAAGCTAAAATCTGAGGTGTATAATATTCCAAATGACTAATTGACACCTGGTCACATGCATGCCTCATCAAGCCACCTCTTATCAAATCGATAAGTCTCCCTTGGCTGATCTCATAAAATATGAGCCATTTGTTTCTTTAGGGGACGGTACAATCATTTCACATTTGTGCCACATCGGTACATTATCTATTTAATTATAGTAAAGTCTCGTCATTTTGATTATATGCTGCAAGACAAGTTAAAATAAATCACTGGATCTCCTAATTCACTGAGTTATATTGACAGAACTGCTGTTTTTGCTTAGAGCATGTCAGACTGTGTTGAAAAGGATTGGTTTTCTTAAGAAATATGCACTTTTTTTCTTTCACAGATTCTAATTATTCATGCCAGTCAACATCTTTTATCATTCCCCTCATCTCCGCAACAGCTGCACTGTGGATTGTCCATTTCTTACATCCCAAAGGTCACATTCATCAATTACTATTTTTTTCACTGTTTCTCTCGGGGTTTTTTTACAGTCACCAAAAGTTGTCTCCATAGGTATAGCTGAGAAACTCCTGCTGATTTTACTCACAGCGGTCTATACTTCCACTAAACTTCCCGCTGATCTGGTTTCATTTTTCATTTTTATTTTCTGTCATCTGTTGGCGATCTAATTATATTTCATAATTGTTAGCCTTTTCTGTTTTTCTAATTTGCAGGGATAATTCTCCAGTATGTGTCTCATTATCAAATAAGATTGTCATGAAAACGCAAATAAGACATATATAATGTATTAAAAGTTTCAAAGAGATTATTAGTATTTTCTCTATCTCTCTCCCCCCCCCCTCCCACAGCTTATAACTACATAAATATGCTTGACACTTTTTTGTTTTTGAAATTTTTGTTCTTTAACAGTATAACAAATACAGGAAAAAGTAAATACGATTTAGTTTTGTATAAGGAAGCATATCATCAGAGTATTGCACATCAAGAGAAACAATATTCTATATTTATATAGATAGGGTTGATTGGGGACCATGTTGGGTAAGGATGGACAGTCATTAAATCTCGTACGTGTCCATATGAGCATCCCAAGGGTTCCAAGTCAAGACAAAGTTGTCCATTGTATCGTGGAGCACAGCTGTCAGCCATTCCATAACTCTGATGTCCTTTACCCAGGCACAAAGGTCCAAACTAGAGGGAGGGGCCATCTTCTTCCAATATCTTGATATCAAACATTTAGTTGCCGTCAAAATATGTAGCACAAGTTTGGTTTCAAATTTGCCAAGGGACACTGGAAGTCCATTCAATAGATAGGCAACAGGATCCTTAGATATCACCTTATTCAGGATTTTACCTATCAGAACCTCCACTTCACTCCAGAAGCCAGTTTCAGCTGTTCAGAATGGAATAGATAGCTGAGATCAAGCCCCTGGTAGAGGTCTGCCCTGAACAAAGAGACTCGAAAACCGAGCGGCATGGGGGGCCTGTCCCTTTTATAACAGTCGTGACATAGTGTTTTATCTGTTGGTAGGAACAGTATAAATGAAATGGAAATTTATGATGGGAGCATAAATCTGAGAATAGTTTTGGCTTTAATGTGATAGGATCCACTATATCCCAAAAGCAATAAAGGCCTGTCGTCGCCCATTGACCCACCACCTCGAAACTCATACCATTAGGAAGGTACAGGGCAAACAGGAAAGGAGTTAGGAGAAATCCTTAATAATCAGATTAATTTTATCAGATAAGACCTTTATGGCTCAAGAGATCCTTAATAATAATCAGGTTAATCTCACCAGGTAAAGCTGGGTTTACACACTGCAACATCGCAAAGGACATCGCTGTAACGTCACCGGTTTTGTGACGTAACAGCGACCTCCCTAAGTCTCTGCTAAGTCGCTGGTGAGCTGTCAAACAGGCAAACCTGGCCAACAACTCAACAGCGATCCGGACCTGCAGAGCGACCTAGCTGGTTGTTGGGGATGTTGATAAGCAGCCTTTTGAAAGGGAAGTTGCTAACAAAGTCTCTGCAAAGTCTTTCACACACTGAAACTTTCCAGCGATGCTTGCTGCACAGCGGGAAACAAAGGACCTAGGAATGGTCCTGAACGATTTGTAACGATTACAACTTCACAGCAGGGGCCGGGTCGCTGATAGGTTTCACACACTGCAACATCGCAAACAACATCACTATTGCGTCACAAAACCGGTGACGTTACAGCGATGTCGTTTGAGATGTTGCAGTGTGTAAACCCAGCTTAAGACCTTCCAATTCAAGTCATCCTAGGTCTCCTGAGATAGTTTTGGAAGGTGGCAAGAGGTCAAATACTCGTTCTACAATACAATGTTATCTGGCTTGGAGGCTGGAAAGGTGGAGGGGAGCGAGTATAAGGATGCATAGTAGGCGTGAAAGAGTTGGGCTATCCTTGTAGGGTCATATTGTGGAGTACCAGATGATTCCTTTATAGCGCACAAGGTGGAAGTCACCGTTTGATCTTTAAATTTTCTGGCTAGCATGGTATGTGCTTTATTGCTATATTCGTAGTATATCTGATGAGAGTAACAAAGAAGTTTCTCTAACTTCCTGTGCGATATTTCTTTTAATTTGGCTCTTAAGTCTATGACCTCCTTCAAGCAACTTTTCGTAGGGTGTGATCGAAGACGCTTCACAGCTGCTCGCAACTTAATTTCACACTGATGGTAAAGCTATTTGGAATCTTTTTTTAAAAAAACAAAAAAGAAAAACTCCTAAAAAGATTTTATTAATATTCAATATTAAAATAGTAATTATAAAAAGCTATATTGCTTCTCAATGTCCACTCAGTACAGTCCAGTCACGTGGAGTGAGTACAGAAGATGGTAGAGATGGAACTTTCCTGCAGGAAGCCGGCACAGTGGGATTTCTTACACCTGTAATGCAACCAGTCACCGTACGGAAGATGACCTGCCCTTTATTATAGGAAATTGCTGTCGCCCTATAGCTGCAAGTGCATCAGACTGTTCAAGATGGTATGGCTTTGGATGTGAAACCTTTGAACTTCCCCTGATGAACCCCTAAGTAAACACATAGGGGGAAACGCGTCGGGATACTTCACTGGATGGTCTCAGCAGATAAGTCATCCCTGCTGGGATTTGTTGTTATTTCTATCTAGGCTTAGCTTGGTGTGATTACAAATCACCTTGCTTTTTTCCCATCTGTGCAGGCTTAATGGTCTGTTCAGCTGGATTATGGTTGCTATATTTATGGCAACCTTAGGGCGGCTTTGCACGTTGCGACATCGCACGTGCGATGTCGATGGAGTCAAATCGAAAGTGACGCACATCCGGCGTTGCAGTCGATATCACAACGTGTAAAACCTTTTTGATACGATGAACGAGCGCAAAAGCGTCATTATCGTATCATCGCTGCAGCCTCCGACATTTCCATAATGCCGGTGCAGTGACAGGTGTGATGTTGTTCCTCGCTCCTGAGGCAGCACACATCGCTGTATGTAAAGTCGCAGGAACGAGGAACATCACCTTACCTGCCTCCCGGCTGCAATGAGAAGGACGGAGGTGGGCGAGATGTTTACATCCTGCTCATCTCCGCCCCTCCACTTCAATTGGCCGCCTGCCGTGTGACATCGCTGTGACAACGCACGACCTGCCCCCTTAGGAAGGAGGCGGGTCGCCGGCCAGAGGGACGTCGCACGGCAGGTATGTGCGTGTGAAACTGCCGTAGCGATAATAATCGCTACGGCAGCTTTCACTAGATATTGCACGTGCGATGGTTACCGATGTCGCAGCGTGCAAAGCCCGCCTTAGTGAATTGATAATATTTGACCTGTGACATTTGGCACTAATTAACCTCTTATTGGCGGTGGGTGCTTTTTCTGGCAACTGGCAGGTTGCAGGGATAGAACAGGGTGAGACAACGAGCAGCGGGCGGTACCCAAAACTTTATGGTGCACCTCCGCTGGTAGGTAGGCAATAGGGAGGGATAATAACACACCCCCACTATAACAAGTAGTACGACTACCCCAAAACAACAACTACGATAGTTGATTTATTTATTCTAAGTAAAATACCATCACTCATCTCACTAATCGTCTCTACCATCTTCTGCACTCACTCCACGTGACTGGTCTGTACTGAGTGGACATTGAGAAGCAATATAGCTTTTTATAGTTACTATTTTAATATTGAATATTAATAAAATCTTTTTAGGAGTTTTTCTTTTTTTTTTTTTTGCTTTATTACTCCAGTTTTTCATTAAATTTGGTTTATAAATGAATCTTTTTTGAATCTAGAAGAGAGCGCTATGCACTCCCCTCTAAGGACTGCCTTGTGGACTTCCCATAGGATAGGAAGTGAGGGGGAGGACTGAGAATTCTCTGCAAAGTAGGTCTGTAGCGCCTTGTGTAATGATTCTCGCGATGAGATATTAGTTAACAAGGACTCTTTCATCTCCAGTGGGTTTGCCTGGGAGGGGCAGTTGAGAAGTTAAGGATCATTGTTAGAGGGGCATGGTCTGACCATGAAATACTGCTGATATGTACTTGGTGGAGGGCTCGAAGTGTAAGGACATTGCCAAAGAACTAATTGATTCGGCTGTGTAAATTATGGGGATGGGAGAAAAAGTGTATTACCTTACTGTCAGCTTGTCAGTCCTTCAGAGGTCATATAACTGATGCTTGTGTCTTATTTTGTGGAAACTAATAGTTAGGTATGAGGGTCTGTTAGAGATAGGCGAGAGTGAGGGAGCTGATAACCTGTCTGCTTTGTCCAAAAATGCCATAATAAAGTTGCCCTTTATGATATGTGCAAAACCTCTATCTGGGTGGAGATGAGACAGAACAGAAGAAATAAATATGACCTGATTGGAATTTGGGGGTACAATTTTCATAGGAACAGTGGGATCCCACTCAGGGTACCTTGAACAATTATAAAGCCACTAGACAGGTCCGCTTTCCACTTGTGCACCTGAAAGGGGCAAAGGCGAGAAATCAGTATGGCTACTCCTGCCGTTTTGTTAGTGTTTGTTGCTGAAAAGGATTGGGGGAACAAATGGTGGGCAAAGTTGAAGGAACTCCGTTGGGTGAAATGGGTCTCCTGTAAGAATACTATCTCAGCCCGAGACCTACGCATCTCCTGGAGGACAAGCCTCCTTTTCACATCCGTTATCAACCCGTAACATTAAGACTAAGCAGATTAATCATTTTAAAGCCATATTGTGTTGCTAATGAAAAGACTTCCCTTTGTGGCTGGACATCCCGTGATGACTATCTCAACCATCTTAAGGATTTCCCGTGTGTGTACCCTGCATACCTTCCAAGAGCCTTTTACTAGTGAAGTACTTCTCTCCAGATAATATGCATACATGTGAACATTAGAGAAATTTGAGTGCTTCTTGTAGTACATTTGGGGTCAATTTCCTACTGGAAGACCAATAATCTAGGATGGAAACTCAGCTTTCTGGCACTGGGCACTACATTGCAACCCAAAATCCTTTGGTAATCTTAAGATTTCATGATGCCTTTCACACAGTGAAGACACGGGGAGCAAAACAACCCCTAAACTGTAGGTACCGTGTTCTTTTCCTTGTAGACCTCATTATGTTTTTGGTAAACAGTAGAATGATGTGCTTTTTAAAAAAGCATTATCTTGGTCTCATCTCTCCACAAGACACTCCCACAAGGATTTTGGCTTACTCACGTACATTTTGGAAAACTCTACGCTAGCTTTGTTATCTCTCTGTGTCACCAATGGGGTCCTCCTGGATCACCTGCCATAGCGTTTCATTTACTTCAAATCTTGAAGGATAGTTTTTGCTGACTCTGATGTACCGTGAGCCTGCAGGACAGCTTGACTTTCTTTGAAACTTGATTAGGGCTGCTTATCGATCCTCTGGACTAGTCAGTGTTGCAATATTTCATCAATTTTTCTCTGCTGTCCACGTCCAGAGAGATTAGCTAAAGTGCCATGGGTGTACACTTCTTGATTATGCTGTTCACTCTGGACAAAGGAACATCAAGATCTTTTGAGATTGACTTGTAATTTTTAGATTGCTGATATTATTAACAATTTTGGTTCTCATGTCCTCAGACAGTTCTCTTCTCCTCTTTATGTTCTCCATGCTTAGTGTGGCACACACAGACACACATTGCAACTTGAAGTCGAAGTTGAAGTTCTCCACCTTTATTTGCTTTAAAGTATGATTTTCATAATGCCCACTCCTGTCACTTGCCATAGGCGAGTTTGTACGAGCATCACATACTTGAAAAATGTTGTTTACCTACAATTTTGAAAAAGTGCAAAACATTTTGTCTGGCCTATTTTTGTAGTTTTATGATAAATTATGTCCAATTTGCCTTTGTTGTCTCTTGTACAATGTGCAACATGTCACTTAGGAAAACATTTTAAAGGGCTCACAAGGTGGATGAAGATAAAGAAATTATCTCCCATTATAATAACTGTTCGCTACCAAGTAAATAGTGATGGTGAAAATCTTTTCCTTCTTGATGGGTGCTCCAAAAACTAGATTATATTCCTGTTCATCGTGTTGTATAAAGAGGGCTTGATATCCAAGAATGGCTTTTTCATGGTTATGTCTACAAAATTAAGTTTAAAATCATGCTGTCTTACATGCTATACAAAAATATACTTATCTCACAAATAATCTAATGTGCTTGTTTGAAACTTGTAACATCTATATAGTTCCTGAGTAGAAATGAGCAAACCCTAACTGTATAATTTAGGGTTATTACTGGACAACTGGTGGTCAGTGGCTTAAACTTTAACACAGATTTTTAAAATAGTCTGAGTGTGAGTTCGAAGTTTGGATGCTGTTCATAAAGTTTGTTGAAAAATTGGATGGATGAATGAACAAACTTTTCTGCATGGGGAGGATGCCTGTCTGCTGCTGTCAACACCTTCAAATAGTAGCAATACCCCCATCAACCTTTGCTCTTGATAGAATCCATTCTCTCCTGGCCGCCTAGGTGGAAAGAGCTGCTGTGGGTTCGTAACCTGAGCCCATCCATCTGCTGCCTCGGAGACTGGCAGCAGCCATGGAGTTGGTGTTTGTATCCATTTTCACCCTGTTTGTTTTCCTTCCCTTCATGTTGTAATGTTGTATTAGTGCAGCAGTAGGACTAGTGTTCCTTGCCAGCCATCTCACTAGTGAGGGTGGCACAGGTCTTTGGGAGGGCATTATGTATCCTGTTTGGTGATGAGGTGAAAGAACCCATATAGGACTGGCTAGGGAGTGCAGGGAACAGCTGCAGGTAAACGCAGAATGTGTTGTCCCATCTTCCCTCTCCCTAGTGCCAGGGCCCACCATTGTTAAATTGTCCCAGGTGTCCCCCCTTTGTATGTGGTGTTTTTCTAGTGCGCCAGCCATCTGTAGGTCTGATTGCAACTCTCACAACGTGTAATCGGACTTCTCCCACTCTGAGCGTGACATGATAATGCTAAAGCCCTTCTACTAAACAGTAGAGTTGAACGCGGTTCTCGGTTCTCCAGTTCGCGGTTCAAGTGATTTTGGGGGCTGTTCTAGATCGAACTAGAACTCAAGCTTTTTGCTAAAGTTCAATAGTTCTAGATACGTTCGAGAACGGTTCTAGCAGCAAAAAGCAGGGCTTTTTACAGCTACAGTGTGCAGGAGCCATCGCTGGCAGCCTGCCACAAGCTGGTAACCAAGATAAACATCGGGTATCCAACCAAAGCGCTTTGGTTAGTAACCCGATGTTTATCCTAGTTACGTGCAGGAAGCCCACACTTCCCCGCTCAGCTCACTCCGCCCCCTCCTGCACGCGGCATGTACGTGTACACACACACACACACACTGCACTCTGCACACATGGTCCCGCTCGGCTTACCTGCGGTGATGAAGTCCCGCCATCCCGACCTCAGCGCTGTCACTGTCCTCCATGGCCGCCGCTTGTCACATCACCTTCTCTCGCTTCCGACCCGAGACTGACTAGCGGTGACGTCACGGGCCTCTCGCGATACTTGGCTGTGAAGGCGGCGGTCATTGAACTCAGTGACAGGTGCTGTCAGTGTGCAGGAGATCAGCGCAGGTAATGTACCTCGCTGACAGCAGCACTTGTCATGCCCTGCAGTGACCTGGTCTGACCCATTGATGTTAGCTCAGGTCACTGCATTGCTCTCCCAGCCAATGGGGAACATTCTGCTCTTCATTGACTGGGACAGTGTGGATCGTCATGGCAACCCCTTGGATTACACCAGACCTGGATTTGTTTTTCTTTCTAATAAATTGGTTAAAGAGGGAATGTATTGGGGAGTTTTTTTTCAAATAAAAATGTGTTTGTCATCTATTTTTTTTTATTACTGACTGGGTTGGTGATGTCGGGTATCTGATAGACGCCTGACCTCACCAACCCCAGGGCTTGATGCCAGGTGACATTACACATCTGGTATTATCCCCATATATTACCCCGTTTGCCACCGCACCAGGGCGCGGGATGAGCTGGGGCGAAGCACCAAGATTGGCGCATCTAATGGATGCGCCACTTCTGGGGCGGCTGTGGCCTGCTATTTTTAGGCTGGGGAAAGTCCAATAACCATGGACCTCCCTAGTCTGAGAATATCAGACCCCAGCTGTCTGCTTTACCTTGGCTGGTGATCCAATTTTGGGGGGACCCCTACGTGTTTTTTTTTTTAATTATTTATCTAATTTAAAATAACAGCGTGGGGTGCCCTCAGTTTTGGATTACCAGCCTAGGTGAGGTTGCCAGCTGTGGTCTGCAGGCTGCAGCCGTCTGCTTTACCCTAGCTGGCTACAAAACTAGGGGGAACCCTACGTCATTTTTTTTTCCATTTTTTTGGCAAAATACAAAGCTAAGCAACCCATAGTGCCACATGAAAGGCACCAAAGGGTGCAAAATTACAAAATGCAGGAGAGTGGGACATTATGTGTCTTTCTGCCATTATAATGACAGAAAAGACTGATATGAAGTGCACAAGCACATGAAAATCACCAGAGTGCTCTACGCTGTGAAAAGCAGTAGAAAATGGCACTGGAGTGAACATGTGACCGCCTCATGTAGGATGAAGCTATGGATCCTGGGTAAATCTATGCATTTACCCTCCTTCAGTTTTTTTGCAGTACACAAAAAAAACGGAAGGCACACGGATGACAAACAGATGACATACGGACCGTCTACGGAACGGAAACGGATGCCACACGGATGCAACCGTGAAAAAAAATGGACTGTTTTTTGCAGACCGCAAAAATGGATCGGTCGTGTTAATGTAGCCTTATTCTGATCTGCCGTTTATAAACAGCAGGCAGAAATAAGTGAATAGCGCCCCCCAGCATCAGAAAATCTCCGGGGTTTCAGAGCTAGCTGAGACCCTGGAGATCATGATTCAGGATGTTTTTTCCGGTCCCCGCTCACGTGATCACAGGTATACACCGTACACCGATGATCACGTTACAGTAAATGACAGCGCCGGTAAAAAATTATTTATCTCCCATCTGGCATGAACAAACATGATAAATCTCCTCCCGGTCCCCTCCGGTCCCCCGGTGTCGCCAAAGTGCCCCCCTGATGCCCTCCCAGAAATCCAAGATGGTCGCGCGCACAGCAGCGCGCCGGCCGCATTCACCCTACTCCTCTGATTTCTGTCGCATGTGCCATGACACATGCGACAGAAAACTCCTCCCCAGGCCCTGCCAGGTCACCCCCTGTAACCCCACCGGTGTTCCCCAGTGTCCCACGGTACCTGTGCAGCGTTGATCCCCCGCGGCCCTCTCCTTCACAATAGATGCTTCCGAAAGCACAGAGCGGCTGTCAGCTCAGCTTCCTGTGTTCAGACACAGTGAGTGGTGGTTATGCATTTGTAAGCTAAATGGGCGGCACGGTGGCTCAGTGGTTAGCACTACAGTCTTGCAGCGCTGAGGTCCTGGGTTCAATTCTCACCAAGGACACCATCTGCAAGGAGTTTGTATGTTCTCCCCGTGTTTGCGTGGGTTTCCTCCGGGTACTCTGGTTTCCTCCCACACTCCAAAGACATACAGCACTATGGAATTAATAACGCTATATAAATGAATAAATTATTATTATTACTGCAATGCCCTGCTCATGAGGTAAGGAACATAATTGATCATGAGAGCTATACTACATTTCCAAATGGAGGGATTTGCTTTTATAGTTGCCCTGCTGAATGACTACCGAACATGAGAGTCCGTTATACGCCACAAGAAAACACATCTAAATAGTGAGCTCTGTTGTTAAGTATTCATTCAGCTGGATAACTGGACTTAAAGGGGTATTCCATCTCCAAGATCCTATCCCCAATATATAGTAGGTGGAATAGCAATAATATCAGCAAATACCAATATTTGGAAATGTAGAATAGTTCTCCTGATTAGGCATGCCCTTACCTCATGAGCAGGGCATTGCAGCTTTGGTAGCAAATATTATGACATGGACTCTGCTGCTGTGGACCCGGGGAGAGTGAGTGCAGATTCATTGCACCCACACTCCTCACATGAAGGGTCCGCACTCCTAGAAAATGGGGGATACGTTCCCTGAGTGTCTCCCCCCCATATTCTAGACGGTCCAGAGTCGTCGTGGGACCCCTTTATTTTTTTTCTTACAATAAATTGGTGAAAGAGGGAATGTTTTGGGGACTGTTTATTCAAATAAATTTCTTTTGTCGATTTTTTTTTGTTAGTACTGACAGTTTATGATGTTGGGTATCTAATAGACGCCATGACATCACAAACTGCTGGGCTTGATGTCAGGTGACCTTACAGCTAGTATCAACCCGATTTATTACCCCGTTTGCCATTGCACCAGGGCATGGGATGAGCTGGGGTGAAGCGCAAGGATTGGCGCATCTAGTGGATGCGCCACGTGTGGGGTGCCTGCGGCCTGCTATTTTTAGGCTGTGAAGGCCCAATAACTATGGACCTTCCCACTCTGAGAATACCAGACCCCAGCTGTCCGCTTTACCTTGGCTGGTGATCCAATTTGGGGGGGACCCTACTTTTTTTGTGTAATTATTAATATTTATAAAATAATTATAAAAAAAGAGCCTCCACATTGGATCCCCAACCACGGTAAAGCTGCCAGCTGTGGTTTTCAGGCTACAGCCGTCTGCTTTACCCTAGCTGGCTATCAAAATGGGGGGACCCAACGTCATTTTTTTTTTAACTATTTTTTAAGTAGAAAAAATTAATGGGCTTCCCTGTATTTTGATTGCCAACCAAGGTAACGGCAGGCATATGGGGGTGGCAACCCATAGCTGTCTGCTTTATCTGCGCTGAGAATCAAAAATACCGCGGAGCGCTACGTCATTTTTTTTAAAGATTTATTTTTACAGCACTGTGATGTCCAGCAATCAAAATACAGGGAAGCCCATTTTGTTTTTAGTTATTTAAATAAATAATTAAAAAAAATATATATGGGCTCCCGCTGCATTTTTTGTATTGCTAGCTAAGGGTAATCCAAGCAGCTACTGGCTGCTAACCCCCACTGCTTGGTGCTACCTTCACTGGCAATGTAAAATCCAGGGAAGCATTTTTTATTTTTTTTTGCCAAGAAACTACAAAAAAGGACGTGAGCTTCGCCATATTTTTGTATGCTAGCCAGGTATAGCAGGCAGGTGCTGGAAGAGTTGGATACAGCGCCAGAAGATGGCGCTTCTATGAAAGTGCCATTTTCTGAGGCGGCTGCAGACTGCAATTCGCAGCAGTGGGGCCCAGAAAGCTCAGGCCAACCTGTGCTGCGGATTCCAATCCCCAGCTGCCTAGTTGTACCTGGCTGGACACGAAAATGGAGCGAAGCCTACGTCATTTGTTTTCTAATTATTTCATGAAATTCATGAAATAAAAAAAGGGCTTCCCTTTATTTTTGGTTCCCAGCTGGGTACAAATAGGCAACTGGGGGTTGGGGGCAGCCGTACCTGCCTGCTGTACCTGGCTAGCATAAAAAAATATGGCGAAGCCCACATAATTTTTTCAGGGGGCAAAAAACTTCTGCATACAGTCCTGGATAGAGTATGCTGAGCCTTGTAGTTCTGCAGCTGCTGTCTGTATGGAGAAGAGCAGACAGCAGCTGCAGAACTACAAGGCTCAGCATACTCCATCCAGGACTGTATGCAGAAGTTTTTTGCCCACCAAAAAAATGACGTGGGCTTCACCATATTTTTGTATGCTAGCCAAGTACAGCAGGCAGCCACGGGCTGCCTCGAACCCCCAGTTGCCTATTTGTACCCGGCTGGGAACCAAAAATATAGGGAAGCCCGTTTTTTTTAATTATTTCACTTATTTCATGAAATAATTAAAAAAAAAACGACGTGAGCTTCGCTCCATTTTTGTGTCCAGCTGGGTACAACTAGGCAGCTGGGGATTGGAATCCGCAGCACAGGTTAGCCCGAGGTTTCTGGGCGCATCTGCTGTGAATTGCAGTCCGCGGGCGCCCCAGAAAATGGCGCTCTCATAGAAGCGCCATCATCTGGCACTGTATCCAACTCTTCCAACAGCCCTGGAGCTGGGTGGCTTGTTGGGTAATCATGAGTTAATACTGGCTTTGTTTTACTAGCTAGTATTAAGCCAGAGATTTTTAATGTCAGGCACGTTTGACCCGGCCATTAAGAATCTCCAATAAAGGGTTAAAAAAAAAAACCACACAGAGAAAAAATACTTTAATAGAAATAAATACACAGACACATTAGAGACTCCATCTTTATTACCCCATGTCAGCCGTCCACGATCCATGGTCTTCTGTCTTTCATGTTCAACAAATGCAGCTCTGATCCATCACTGCTGCATGGGGGAAGACGCTGCTTCCCGTGCAGAAATCACTCCGTGAATGCTGCACGGAAAGAAGCGTGCAGCCTTCACGGAGTGAGAGATCAGTGCTGCTGGTGGGGACAGACGCGTTACTATTGCAACAGGGCTCCGATCATGTGATTCCCGGAGCCGCGGTTAGTGGTGACGTCACCGCTAACTGCGTTGCTATGGCAACGGTGATCTCCGTTAATGACCGGCTGTGTCAGCCGGTCCCTAACGGAACAGGGAGTCGACCGTGTGCTACAGCATGTCGCCGGTACACGGCGATACACAAATGTGCACCGTGTACCGGAGAGATGCACTCGCAGGTCCTACATGACGCGTCATAGTCATGTGACCAGTCTGTAGCCAATGAGATAATAGCCACGTGACTGGTCACATGGCTATTTTGACGTCACGATAGGTCCTGCATCACTGCTGGCAGTGCCGGTCACCGGGAGGATTCAGCGATCATCGGATGGAATAGCGGCAGGAGACAGAGTGCAGGAGGGATCGCGGGGACCGGTAAGTGTTATGGCAATGTTTATTAACTGTATGTGTACATTTATAATGCGTTTTTATGTGTTTGTGATTGCCTCCCATTATAGCCTATTGGTTTGAGTTTGGTTCGTCGAACGTTCGACGAACTGAACTCGAACGGGACCTACGTTCAGCGAACCGACCTTGAGCCGAACCGCGACCGGTTCGCTCATCTCTACTAAACAGTCTGACTCCACATTAATCAATTATGAATACCGCAGTTATTGGCAGTGTTATTACACTGGTTACCTACTTTTTTTGTATTATTAAACTCAAAAGTCTTCGACTAGTCTGCATAGCTTTCCACAGGGTTGAACTTTCATGTGCACACCATCCTTCCACAAGTGCACTATAAGAGGTTTATCTATTTTCATTATCTTAAGCCTGCCATTGTATTTCACTCAGGTTGCAAACTGAAAAATTACTTGTCAACATAGTCCACTTTTTGATACTTTTAATTTTATCTTAGGTTCAATGATTGTATTTAATCCCTTTCACCCCTGGGCAATTTTTCGTTTTTGGTTTTTCCTCCCCTTCTTCCAAGAACCATAACTTTTGAGGGCTTGATTTTTTGAGGGATGAGTTGTACTTTGAATGACACCATTTATTTTGCCCCACATGGTACTGGAAAAGAGGAAAAAAATTTCAAGTGCGGTGAAATTGCAAAAAAAAACCTTGCACAATTGTTGTTTTTTTTTTATTTATCATTTTCACTATTTTGAAAAACTGACCTGATAATATTGTCCCCCAGGCCAGTATGAGTTTGTTAATATCAAACATGTACAGTTTCACCTTTATCTAACTGGTGAAAAAAAAAGTTCAAAAGTTTGCAAAAAAAAAAAAAAGAATTGCGCTTTTCTCACCATTTTCTGAGTCCAGTAGCGTTCTCCTTTTCAGCATCTGGGGCTCAGTAATGGACTAGTTTTTGCATCTTAAGCTGATGTTTTCAGTTATACCATCTTTGGATTGATAGGATGTTTTTATAACCTGTTATTGCGTTCTAATGCAATGTTGTATCGACCAAAAAAAATGAAAATATTGGCGTTTGGAATTTTTTTCTCACTACGACCTTTACTGAACAGAATAATTGATTTTGCATGTTGCTAGATTGGGCATTTCTGAACGGGGTAATATCAAATATATGTACGGTATATATTTTTATTTTTTTAACTGTTTTAGTTTCAATGGGGCAAATGGGGGGTGATTTGAACTTTTATTTTTTTTATTTTTTCATATTTTGTAAACCTTTTTTTTTTACATGTTTTTTTTTTTTTTACTAGACCCCATATGGGACTTTATGGATCAGCAGTCTGATCACTTGTTCATTTCTGTTGATCATAACTGCAAAGCTCTGAGGAGCAGAAATGAAGCATTCCTGTGAGAGCCTCCACTCTATCGGCTCTCAAAAGAAATATGTCATGGTAGCATCAGGGGTCATCACATGACCATGAGCTACCATGGCAACTATCGACTCCTCATGATCTCGTCACAAAGCTGGCTATGGCGGCTGGGAACGGCAGCGATCGCATGGCCATTTAAATAGTGCTGTCACATTTTGATAGCGCAATCTAAGTGGCAAACAGGCACCGGTAGATCACGGCTCCACCTGCGCCTGTTAACATCACATGTTGTCAGGGCCAGGTGGACGGGCAGACCCAGGAGGTGGATCCACTGGGCCGAACTCCTAGATGGTGGTAAGGGGTCCGGTAGCTGGAGCACTATAGGCAGCAGAGCAGTTCGTGCACACGAGTATAACGGAGAAGTCCCTGGGACCACGGAGTCACTGATGGTAGTCCGGGTGACGCAGCTCAGGTTCGGAAGCCGAGAAGATGTCAGGCGGGGTCCGGAACCTTTGGAGCGAGATGACGGGTCACCGCAGGGATCCGAGATGGTACGGACTGTCAGGATGGCAGATGGACAGCGTTCGGGGTTCGGGATTCGGCAGGACCGGATGGCGAGGCAGGCACGGCTCTACAAGAGAGATAGGTGAGTATATCACAGAGACACCAGGAGACCTGACTCCTAGCTTAAGAAACATGAAGATCAGGCCCCGCCCCCTTGGACATTAAACCCCTTTATACCCTGTACCTGTTTGCATAATTTCCTGTTAATGGACGCTGGCCCTTTAAGAAAGGGTCAATGACCGCGCGCGCGCCCTAATGCGCATGCGCGCGGCCCGAGTGCCAGAAGCCAGAGCAGGAAGCTGCGAGGAGGAAGCAGCAGAGCCGGGCTGGGGCTGAGAAGCGGACGGGCGCCGGGAGCGGGGACCAGGACGCCGGGGACGCGCCGGCAATGGATGCTGGAGAGCGGGGAGCGGCGGTGACCGGACCGAGGACCCGGGAAGCGAGGCAGGGGAGCCGGGGTGCGTGACAGGTGAGCCGGAGGTCAGTGCAGGGGACCCGGGGAGCGTGACAGTACCCCCCCCCCCCCACGCCCCCCTCCCCGCAACCGGGACAGGAAGGCACGGATCAGCGGAGTACCCACATTCTCCCGGGGCTCCCAGGACCTATCCTCAGGACCATACCCTGCCCAGTCCACCAGGAAGAACTGTCGACCCCGTACAGTCTTCATGGCCACGATATCCCTTACCGCATAGATGTCGTCATCGGCAATAGGAGGAGGAGACGAACTGGCAGCAGCGGAGAAGGGACCAAGGACAACCGGCTTGAGCAGGGAGACGTGGAATGAGTTGGGTATCCTCATCGTGGCCGGGAGCTGTAGCTTGTAGGAGACCTCATTGATCTTGTTGAGGACTTTAAACGGCCCGATGTAGCGAGGACCCAGCTTGTAGGATGGTATCTTCAATCGGACGTACTTGGAAGCAAGCCAGACTAGATCTCCAGGAGAGAAACACGGAGGATCCAGACATCTCTTGTCTGCGTGTCTCTTCATCCGCAGGGAAGCACGCCCAAGGGACGCCTTGACAGAGTCCCAAATGGTTGCAAAGTCACGAGCTACAGTATCAGCAGCAGGGACATCCGAAGAAGGGGATACAGGCAATGGGACGGAAGGCTGAAGTCCGTAAACGACACGGAAGGGAGAGCTGGAGGACGACTCACTGATGTGGTGGTTATGGGAGAATTCAGCCCAAGGAAGAAGCGTGGACCAGTCGTCGTGATGGGCGTTGACATAGTGACGTAAGAAGGAGGTCAAGATTTGATTGACCCTCTCCACTTGGCCGTTAGACTGAGGATGGTAGGCAGAAGAAAAGTCCAGAGTCACTCCCAGATGTTTGCAGAGAGCCCTCCAGAAGCGGGAGGTGAACTGAGTTCCTCTGTCGGATACGATGTGTGATGGAAAGCCATGCAAGCGGAAGATGTGATGTATATAGGCGTCCGCGAGTTCCTGAGCAGAGGGCAGTCCAGCCATAGGGACGAAATGAGCCATTTTAGAGAACCGATCCACCACGACCCATATGACTGTGTGTCCAGAGGACAATGGCAAGTCCGTAATAAAGTCCATCGCTATGTGTTGCCACGGAACTGAGGGTATCGGCAGAGGCAGAAGACGGCCATATGGCAGGTGTTTGGACGTCTTGTTCCTGGCACAAGAGGAGCAGGCAGAGACAAAAGCAGCGACGTCCGTGCGAAGGGATGGCCACCAGTAATGACGTACAGTCGCACCCCATGTTCTCTTCTGACCAGCATGACCGGCTGTTTTCGAGGCATGACCCCAGTGTAACACTTTTTGCCTGTCAGTCTCAGAGACATAGGTCTTCCCGGGCGGTATCTGGGCCAGGGTGACAGGGGCCACCGGAATGATTTTGCTAGGACAGATGATGGGTTGGGTAGTCTCCTCCTCCTGCTCCATGGGCATGAAAGACCTGGACAAGGCATCAGCGCGTACATTCTTGTCCGCGGGTCGGAAATGGAGCTGGAAATCAAACCTGGCAAAGAATAAGGACCACCTGGCTTGCCGTGGGTTCAGTCGCTGAGCGGACCGCAGGTATTCCAGGTTCTTGTGGTCCGTGTAAATAATCACGGGGTACACTGCTCCTTCCAGAAGGTAGCGCCATTCCTCCAGAGCCAGTTTGACTGCAAAAAGCTCTCGGTCACCGATGGTGTAGTTGCGTTCAGGCGCTGAGAAGCTCTTGGAGAAGAATCCGCAAGTCACCATCTTCCCGGAGGAGGACTTCTGCATGAGCACTGCTCCGGCTCCCGAGGAGGAGGCATCCACCTCCAAGGTGAACTGGCGGTTTAACTCCGGACGGTGGAGTACAGGAGAGGAGGCAAAAGCCCGCTTCAGAGAGCCAAACGCGGCGTCGGCCGCAGGGGACCAGTCCTTTGGATTAGCCTCCTTCTTGGTCAAAGCGGAGAGAGGAGCAGTCAGAGCAGAGAAGTGAGGGATGAACTGGCGGTAGTAGTTGGCGAATCCCAGGAAGCGTTGGATTGCTTTCAGTCCAGAAGGAGGAGGCCAGTTGAGAATGGAGGAGACCTTCTTTGGATCCATCTGCAGTCCGGTATCAGAGATGATGTACCCCAGGAAGGGGAGAGAAGACTGCTCAAAGACACACTTCTCGTACTTGGCGTACAGACGATTCTCTCTCAGTCTCTGTAGAACCAGCTGTACGTTCTCTCTGTGGGTCTGGAGGTCCGGAGGGAAGACAAGGATGTCATCCAGAAACACTACCACACAGACGTAGAGAAGGTCCCGGAAAACGTCGTTCACCAGTTCTTGAAAGACGGCTGGGGCATTACACAGGCCGAAGGGCATCACGCAGTATTCATAGTGCCCATCGCGAGTATTGAACGCGGTCTTCCATTCGTCCCCAGAGCGGATGCGTACGAGATTGTAAGCACCCCGAAGATCCAGCTTGGTGAACACACGAGCTCCTCTAAGCCGGTCAAACAATTCGGGGATGAGCGGCAGAGGGTACTTGTTTTTTACGGTGATTTGATTCAATCCCCGGTAGTCTATGCATGGGCGTAAGTCGCCCTCTTTCTTCTTGACGAAGAAGAAGCCTGCTCCAGCAGGAGAGAAGGATCTCCGAATGAATCCCCTTGCCAGTCTCTCTGTGATGTAAGTAGACATGGCCCTTGTTTCGGCTGGAGACAATGGATATATCCGTCCTCGAGGTGGTGTTGTTCCTGGGAGCAGGTCGATGGCACAATCGTAAGGACGATGTGGCGGAAGTACCTCAGATTCCTTTTTATCAAAGACGTCTGCGAAGGACCAATAGGCCGAGGGCAGTCCTGGTAGGTTCTCTGGAACCGGAGGTCGTCGGATGGGTTGTATGGTCTTTAGACACTTCTCCTGGCACGAAGAGCCCCATCGGGTGATTTCGCCAGTGCCCCAGCTGACTGATGGTTCGTGTGTCCGCAACCAGGGAAGTCCCAGCAGGATTTGATGGGACATGTGTGGGAGGACGTAGAGAGCGATGTTCTCGGTGTGCAGGGCACCGATACGCAGTTCGACCGGCCTGGTGATCCAGGAGATGGTGTCAGAGAGGGGTCTCCCATCCACAGAGGCAATCACTAGGGGCTTGTCGAGTGGAGTAACAGGCACCTGGTACTTGTCCACCGTGGCCTGCTGGATGAAATTGCCTGCTGCCCCGGAATCGAGGCATGCCTCAGCCGTGAACCGCGTCTCTCCCGTTGTCACTTGCACAGTCCACGTAACCGGGTCTGAGAGAGTCCCAGCACCTAGGGTGGCCTCTCCTACCAACCCTAGGCTTTGGAGTTTCCCGGCCTCTCTGGACAGGAGCGTAGCAGGTGTGTGCCCTCTCCGCAGTAAAAGCAGAGACCCTTGGCGAGCCGCTCTGCTCGACGTTGTTCAGACTGCCGCACTCGGTCGATCTGCATGGGCTCGTGGACGGGGGCCCCAGCTGTCGATGACTGAAGTACGGAGGGCTTCTGCGGAGGAGAGGAATGCCGTACCGGACGTCTCTCACGGGACACTTCCTTGGATCGCTCCTGAAAGCGAATGTCCACTCGAGTCGCTAGGGCAATCAGGGCATCCAGGGTGGTCGGTACGTCACGACCCGCCAGCTCATCTTTGATTCGCCCCGAGAGTCCTTCCCAGAAGGCGGCGGTTAGGGCCTCGTTGTTCCAGCCGAGTTCCGAAGCCAAGGTGCGAAACCGGATTGCGTATTGACCCACCGTCAGAGTCCCCTGACGTAACCGGAGTAGAGACGAAGCAGACGCGGAGGCGCGTCCGGGCTCATCAAAGGTGCCACGGAATGCCTGCAGGAACTCCTGGATGTTCGTGGTCACAGGATCCCCCTTCTCCCACAAGGGGTTCATCCACGCCAGTGCCTCCCCCTCTAGATGGGACATGATGAAGGCGACCTTGGCTTGGTCGGAGGCAAACAAATGCGGCAGCTGCGTGAAATGGAGGGAGCATTGGTTTAAGAATCCCCTGCAGGTCTTGGGGTCTCCGGCGTACCGGGGTGGTGAGGCCAAACGAAGTCTGGAAGTATCTGAAGAAGTCGCCACGGGAGCTGGAGCCGTGGATTGACTAGTGGAAGCCCGGGATGTTGAAGACGTAACTGCCGCTTGTAGCGTGTTCAGGCGGGCGTCCACAGAAGACATGAATTGCAGCATGCGGGTCTGAGTCTCACGCTGGCGTTGGAGATCCTCCTGTACGGCTGCTAGTGCTGCAGCGGGATCCATGGCCTGATCTTACTGTCAGGGCCAGGTGGACGGGCAGACCCAGGAGGTGGATCCACTGGGCCGAACTCCTAGATGGTGGTAAGGGGTCCGGTAGCTGGAGCACTATAGGCAGCAGAGCAGTTCGTGCACACGAGTATAACGGAGAAGTCCCTGGGACCACGGAGTCACTGATGGTAGTCCGGGTGACGCAGCTCAGGTTCGGAAGCCGAGAAGATGTCAGGCGGGGTCCGGAACCTTTGGAGCGAGATGACGGGTCACCGCAGGGATCCGAGATGGTACGGACTGTCAGGATGGCAGATGGACAGCGTTCGGGGTTCGGGATTCGGCAGGACCGGATGGCGAGGCAGGCACGGCTCTACAAGAGAGATAGGTGAGTATATCACAGAGACACCAGGAGACCTGACTCCTAGCTTAAGAAACATGAAGATCAGGCCCCGCCCCCTTGGACATTAAACCCCTTTATACCCTGTACCTGTTTGCATCATTTCCTGTTAATGGACGCTGGCCCTTTAAGAAAGGGTCAATGACCGCGCGCGCGCCCTAATGCGCATGCGCGTGGCCCGAGTGCCAGAAGCCAGAGCAGGAAGCTGCGAGGAGGAAGCAGCAGGGCCGGGCTAGGGCTGAGAAGCCGACGGGCTCCGGGAGCGGGGACCAGGACGCCGGGGACGCGCCGGCAATGGATGCTGGAGAGCGGGGAGCAGCGGTGACCGGACCGAGGACCCGGGAAGCGAGGCAGGGGAGCCGGGGAGCGTGACAGGTGAGCCGGAGGGCAGCGCAGGGGACCCGGGGAGCGTGACACATGTCTGCTGATTTGATCAGCAGACATGTGTAGAGATTACCTCCGGCTCAACGCAGCAGCCGGAGGTGATTACCGTGACATAACCAATGACTTACAGTCATATGAAAAAGTTTGGGCACCCCTATTAATGTTAACCTTTTTCTCTATAACAATTTGGGTTTTTGCAACAGCTATTTCAGTTTCATATATCTAATAACTGATGGACTGAGTAATATTTCTGGATTGAAATGAGGTTTATTGTACTAACAGAAAATGTACAATCCGCATTTAAACAAAATTTGACAGGAGCAAATGTATGGGCACCTCAAGATAAAAAAGTGACATTAATATTTTGTAGATCCTCCTTTTGCAAAAATAACAGCCTCTAGTCACTTCTTGTAGCTTTTAATGATTTCATGGATCCTAGATGAAGGTATATTTGGCCATTCCTGTTTACAAAACAATTCCAGTTCAGTTAAGTTTGATGGTCGCTGAGCATGGACAGCACGCTTTAAATCATCCCACAGATTTTTAATGGTATTCAGGTCTGGGGACTGGGATGGCCATTCCAGAACATTGTACTTGTTCCTCTGCATGAATGCCTGAGTAGATTTGGAGCAGGGTTTTGGATCATTGTCTTGCTGAAATATCCATCCCCTGCGTAACTTCAACTTCGTCACTGATTCTTGCACATTATTGTCAAGAATCTGCTGATACTGAGTTGAATCCATGCGACCTTCAACTTTAACAAGATTCCCAGTGCCGGCATTGGCCACACAGCCCCAAAGCATGATGGAATCTCCACCAAATTTTACTTTGGGTAGCAAGTGCTTTTCTTGGAATGCCGTGTTTTTTTGCCTCCATGCATAATGCCTTTTTGTATGACCAAACAACTCAATCTTTGTTTCATCAGTCCACAGGACCTTCTTCCAAAATGTAACTGGCTTGTTCAAATGGGCTTTTGCATACCTCAGGCGATTCTGTTTGTGGCGTGCTTTCAGAAACAGCTTCTTTTGCATCACTCTCCCATACAGCTTCTCCTTGTGCAACAAGCGCTGTATTGTTGACCGATGCACATTGACACCATCTGCAGCAAGATGATGCTGCAGGTCTTTGGAGGTGGTCTGTGGATTGTCCTTGACTGTTTCCACCATTCTTCTTCTCTGCCTTTCTGATATTTTTCTTGGCCTGCCACTTCTGGACTTAACAAGAACTCTACCTGTGTTCTTCCATTTCCTTACTATGTTCCTCACAGTGGAAACTGACAGTTTAAATCTCTGAGACAACTTTTTGTATCCTTCCCCTGAACAACTATGTTGAATAATCTTTGTTTTCAGATCATTTGAGAGTTGTTTTGAGGAGCCCATGATACCACTCTTCATAGGAGATTCCAATAGGAGAACAACTTGCAAGTGGCCACCTTAAATACCTTTTCTCATGATTGGATACACCTGCCTATGAAGTTCAAAGCTCATTGAGGTTACAAAACCAATTTAGTGCTTTAGTAAGTCAGTAAAAAGTAGTTAGGAGTGTTCAAATCAAGAAATTGATAAGGGTGCCCATACTTTTGCACCGGTCAAATTTTGTTTAAATGCGGATTGCACATTTTCTGTTAGTACAATAAACCTCATTTCAATCCAGAAATATTACTCAGTCCGTCAGTTATTAGATATATGAAACTGAAATAGCTGTTGCAAAAACCTAAATTGTTATAAAGAAAAAAGGTTAACATTAATAGGGGTGGCCAAACTTTTTCATATGACTGTACCAGTACATCATTGGTCGTGAAGGGGTTAAACCAAACTGTTATGTCACACAAAATAGTAAATAACTGACATATGCAACATGTCCATTTTACAGCAGTACCATTTTTGAAACATATATTTTTTGTTAGGAAGTTTGAAGGGTTTAAAATATATCAGCAATGTCTAATTTAAAAAAAAAAAATGTTAAGACATTTTCTTTGTTCGAGACCACATCACATTTCTCAGTGATGAAAAAAAATTCATAAGTTTGTAAAAAAAAAAAAATAATCGTGCTTTTTTTTGCCATTTTTTGAGACCAGTAGCGTTCGCCTTTTATAACATCTGGGGCTCTGTGATGGACAACTTTTTGCATCTTGAGCTGATGTTATACCATTTTTGGATAGATGTGATGTTTTCATCACCTGTTATTGCATTTTAATGCAATGTTGTATTGACCAAAAAAACGTAATTTTGGCATTTTGAATTTTTTTTATACTACGCCCTTTACTGATCAGATTAATTGATTTTATATTTTGATAGATCGTGCATTTCTGAACGCGGTGATACCAAACGTGTATATATTTGTTATTGTTAGTGTTTTATTTTCAATGGCGGAAACTTTTTTTTGCATAATATTTTTTAACATACTTTTTTTTACCATTTTTTATTGATTTTACTAGTCTCCTTAAGAGACTTTATGACTGCACAGTCCAATCGCTTGTGTTAAACAGAGCACTCTGATCAGGAGAAATGCTGCACTCCTATACATTCACAGGAAACACGTCATAGCAGCGACAGGGGTCATCATCTGACACCACGCTGCCATGACAAACCAATTGGCGCCCCATGATTTCATCACTGGGCCACCGATGGCGGCGGGGAACAACACCATTCCCACTGGAGCGCATTAGATCACGCTGTCAGAGTTTGACAGCTCGATCTAAGGGGTTATCAGGTGCGACTGGATCTCCGGTCTACCTGTGCATGTTAGCCACACATGTTTGCTGATCAGATTAGTGGAAGAATGCGGGCTCGCCAGGTGAGCCTGCAATGACGTATAGGTATGTCATTGGTCATGGAAGTTGTGAGGGAAACCCTGGGATATGAAGATGAATTATGACTTCCAGTCATAATCGCTCTCATCACTCCATGGCAGTGCCCCCTCCCTTCTTGTTCTCAGATGTCCAGCATCTGTGAAGGTGTCACATCCCAGCAACACATCCCATGGCCATCTCCTGTGATATGGAGATTAGGTGATGTGGGAACAATGGACACAGGATGACTCCCTGCCGTGACCCTGTAGTAGGGGCTGCTATCTAGTTAGCAAGCTTGGAAGTATCCAGACAGGACGACTCCAGTAAAAAATGGTTCATATCTCGCAAGCCATATTTCCGATAAATATGGCAACCATAAAAATGGTGTCTCCGCATGCGGACGATGCTGGCACACCCTTTTTATGGGAGCAGGACCTGGGGAAATACCCCAGGCGTGATATCAGCCAATGGGGAACTAGTAGACAAGTCATGAGTCCTCTCGTTCTGTAGCTAAATTCATAGCTGTCACAATGAGAGCGTCGGCGTCCGCCTACGACGCTCCCAGGCCAAGTTATGGCCATATTCCATGTTGTGGATTTTGTCCATAACTCCAGCCAGGGGTGGAGCAGTGCTCCCTCTGAGGTCACTAAGGTAGGAGGGGACCTGGATTTGCCCAGGTTGATAACCCTACTTCGGCCATTTTCCAGTGTTCTTCTGCTCGGGGGCCTGGTTGGGAAAGACCTGTGAGGGAGTTCCTGGAAACCTGGTCTACAGCGCCCCCCTGTGGCCAGACGCACAAGGTAACTGCTGGAACTGTGTATGCCTGTTTGTAACCCATGCTTTGATTGTAACTGTACTCTGACATATGTATATTCTGTAGATTCCCTATTGTATATATTGTAGTTTCTAGTGTGCTTTAGGCTGATTAAATTATATAATTAATCTTGGGCTGTTCTGTTATCTCGATCTTGAATCCCACGTCTGTGTGTTCGGCTAATAGTTACCGTGAAGCGGTTGGTGGCAGCGAGTTGTGCCAAGGATTATTGTGGGGAGGCCAGTGAGATTCGGGGAGATTTTATATATTCCGCCCGCGGAGGTCGGGGGAATATATACCCTACTCTCACCGGGGACCCTTCAATAATCGGCATAAGTAGTATAGCGGCCTCCTTGCTTATTGTCGGGCAATTCCATAATTGGCCTGACTATAAGAGGGGCGCTAGAGAGCGCGTCACGTGCTCTGTCTGTCGGTCGGGAGGTATAAAGGAGGGGTGACCCCCACTTGTTACCCCCCGATTGTGACGTACTGGTAGCCAGCGCGGGGGATTTCTGAGTGACCCCCCCGGTGGTTCGTGACATATTGGTGGCATAGCGGTGGGATCGAGATAATAGTGTGTGTGAGTGTGAGACCCATACTCCCAGACACTAAAGACTGCCTGCAGCAGCTGTGGCTGCTGGGGTCTTCAGACTAGCTCAACACTAGAGTGTCAGAGTGCAGATACTGTAAGGTGTGTGGAGGCATCAGGTGTCAGTTCTGTGTCAGTGACCAAAGTCTGCAACAATGGCTGAGAGCACCAGGAGCAAAGCCAAAGGAATGGCCGATGCTCAGGCCAGAGACAATGAGGAGGTTGCCCACGAGTCCTCCAGGAGCTCGACGCCAGAAAACCGTTCTGCAGAGGACAGCGCACAACCTGGCAATTATGGACAAGATGAGGAGCAGCTCACCCAAGGGTCCTCAACGAGCCAGATGCCAGCCCTCCGCTCTGCAATGGACAGTGAATCACCTGGCTCTGCAGCGTGCCGCAGATCACCACTTGCCAATCCCTCCGGCCTGAGAGGTGCAGAGGCCCTCCTTCAAGCTGCCTTGGCCAGGCTTATGGCTGGAGACCGGGATACCTACGAGATACTCATGGCCGAGCGTGAGCGACAGGCAGCGCGTGACGCTGAGGCTGCGGAGCGGCAAGCAGCGCGTGACGCTGAGGCTGCGGAACGGCAAGCAGCGCGTGAGGCTGCGGAGCGGCAGGCAGCGCGTGAAGAGCGAGAGCGAGAGCGACAGGCAGACCGTGACTACCAGCTGCAGCTAGCTCAGCTCCGGCCCTCATCAGCCACATGTGACCTTCAAAACACCAAACTTCCAAAGGTCCGTGTTGAGGACTTCCCAGTGCTGGAGAAGGATGGAGACTTGGACTCTTTCCTGACTGCTTTTGAACGGACTTGCTTGCAGCACCATCTGGACAAGGATCAGTGGGCCAAATACCTGACCCCCCGTCTAAGGGGTAAGGCCCTGGATATCCTTGGGGACTTGCCTGCTGAGGCAGATCAGGGCTACGACACCATCAAGCGGGCCCTGATCCAACAGTACAACCTCACTCCAGAGTCCTACCGCAAGACGTTCCGGACCCTGCAAAAGGGACCAAAGGACTCCTGGGCTGACCACCGGCGGGCACTTGCCCGAGCTGCCGACCACTGGACCCAAGGCCTGCAGCTTTCCACCGGACCGGAGATCCTGGACTTGTTCATCACGGAGCAACTCTTGTGGAACTGCCCTGAGGATCTCCGCCAGTTCATCCGAGACCAGAAGCCAAAGGGGTCCACGGCTACAGCTGCCCTGGCCGATGACTACACCAACAATCGGGCTCCTGAGGCCAGGAGAGCAGCCACCAGCAGCACCTGGAGAGGGGGTAAGATGAACTCTGCGACTGCCCCACCTGCCCCTAGACTGCAGGGGGTGTCCCCCTCAACTCCCCTCTCCAGGCCCGTGGCAGAACCAAGACGGTGCCACCAGTGCAACTTACCTGGACACTTCAAGGCCATTTGCCCTCAGCGTCCCAAGGCCCCGGCCCCGGCTCCGTCCCCGTCCCAAGGGCCGCCCAAGGTGTATTGTGTGGGTGGGGGTGGTGGTAGGTCCCTGGACAGCTTCCAACCTGTCACCGTCGGCCGGTCTGTGACCATAGGACTGCGAGACAGCGCCTCGGAGGTGACTCTGGTGCGGCCTGACATGGTGTCCCCCCAAGACTTGATCCCGGGAAAAACCCTCGCTGTCTCCGGGATTTGAGGCATTGACCCGGCGCTGCCTGTTGCTGACATTTATGTGGACTGGGGCGCAGGGCGAGGGGTGAGGGAGGTGGGGGTAACTGATCGGATCCCTGCAAACGTGCTACTTGGGACAGATTTGGGGCAGATAACCTCCCAGTTTGGGCCCCCCCCAAGGGCTGAACCTTCAGCCCGTACTGACATGACTCCTAACAATGTTAATGTGTTATCTATGAATGATGTAAGGGAGGAGGGAGTGAACTCTGATATTTCTGCTTGCATAGACACCATAGACACACACTCAGCTGCAGCTGTGACAGGGGAGGGGGTCAGAGAAAGGTGTGACAATGCCTCTACAAGTAACCAGCCAGTGAGCTGGGATCTGTTGCCCTCTGCAGGGATAAGCAGAGAGCAGGGTGCTGCAGGGGGAGGACCAGTGTGTGGGGTGGGGGCTACCACAGCAAATGTGGGGTCCCCAGAGATTTCACAGCGGGGTTCTGTTGCTGCAGGAGGGGAACAGGCAGGTGAGATTGGGGCCGGTCCAGGAGCAGAAGTGCTCCCAGGTAAGATCTCGGTGCATGGTTCCCCCACAACCGGGGTGTCAGGAAGCCAGGTAGGTCTGCCTGAACCGGCGACTTGGTCAGGAACGGAGGAGGAGCAGGCACGACCCACGGTCGCAGCGGCTGTGGCCGCTGTCACCCGCAGTGGGAGTGCTGGAAGCCAAGGGGCCTCCCGGAGGTCCGATAGCTCTTCCCCTTCTGACCAAGTGGCAGCCGAGTCAGGTGGAGGCCAGGACACAGGTCCCGGGGTACTGACTGAAGATGTGACAGTCTCGTCGATTCTGGCCACATCTAGTCAGGGGTTTCAGGCAGCGTTAGAAGCTGACGACAGCCTGAAAGCTCTTAAGGAGCAGGCGGCACAGCCTCCCTCGGACTCGGACCCGGAGCGAGTGGTCTGGGACCAAGGACGGCTGTACCGGGCCACGGTCCAGCAGGGTTCACCGGAGGCGTGGCCCAGGGACCGACAGTTAGTGGTACCCTATCCGTTCCGGACGGAGTTGTTGCGGATCGCACATGAGATTCCGATGGCCGGACACCTAGGGATCGCTAAGACCAAGGCCAGGTTAAACCAGCATTTCTACTGGCCAAAAATGGGGGCCGATGTGGCTGCCTACTGCCGTTCGTGTGAAACCTGTCAGAGAGTGGGGAAGGCGGGGCCACACCCCAAAGCCCCACTGGTATCTCTGCCCATCATCGATGAGCCTTTCAGGAGGGTGGCTGTGGATCTGGTCGGCCCGCTGGCCATCCCCAGCAGCTCCGGGAAACGCTTCATACTGACGGTAGTGGACTATGCCACCCGGTACCCAGAAGCAGTGGCCTTGTCGTCCATTCGGGCTGACAAGGTGGCCACCGCATTGCTGGAGATTTTCTCCCGAGTGGGTTTTCCCCAGGAAATGCTCACTGACCGGGGGACCCAATTCATGTCCCAGCTGATGGAGGCCCTCTGTAAGCAAGTCCAGGTGCGACATCTGGTGGCCAGCCCGTACCATCCACAGACTAATGGCCTGTGCGAGCGGTTCAATGGCACCTTAAAGCAGATGCTTAAGATGTTGGTCGACTCCCACGGGCGTGACTGGGAGCGGTATCTCCCACACCTGTTATTTGCTTACCGGGAGGTTCCACAGGCCTCAACAGGATTCTCACCGTTTGAGCTCCTGTACGGGCGACGTGTGCGGGGCCCCCTGGCTCTGGTGAAAGAGGCTTGGGAAGGGGATTTGGCCACCCCTGGAGTGTCGGTTATCGAGTATGTCATGCGCTTCCGGGACAAAATGCAGGCCTTGACGCAACTGGTACACGACAATATGGCTCAAGCCCAGGCCGATCAGAAGCGTTGGTACGACCAGAACGCTTGTGAGAGGACCTACCAAGTGGGTCAAAAGGTGTGGGTACTGGTCCCCGTACCACAGGACAAGCTTCAGGCAGCCTGGGAAGGCCCATACCTCGTGTACCAGCAGCTCAACCCTGTGACGTACCTGGTCACCCTGGACCCTGCCCGTGGAAGGCGGAAGCCCTTCCATGTGAACATGATGAAGGCACATCATGAGCGGGAGGCATGTGCGCTCCCCGTGTGCAACCTGCCCGAGGAGGGAGAAGCGGAGACCCTCTTGGATATGCTAGCCCAGGTTAGGGCAGGCGGATCCATTGAGGATGTGGAGGTTGGCCACCAGCTCCTGGAGGACCAACGGTCCCAGCTGTGGGCCACCCTACACCCCTTCCGGGGGTTGTTTACCAACCAGCCCGGAAGGACTAACTTGGCTGTCCATCACGTGGACACTGGGGATCATCCCCCGATCCGGCGTTCAGCATATCGGGTCTCCCTGGAGGTGCAGCAACACATGCGCCAGGAGATTGACGAGATGCTGAAGCTGGGGGTGATCCAGGCATCCAACAGCGCTTGGGCCTCGCCTGTAGTCCTCGTCCCTAAGAAGGACCGAACCACTCGGTTCTGCGTGGACTACAGGGGGCTCAATGCTGTCACGGTCGCCGATGCGTACCCAATGCCACGCATCGATGACCTGCTCGATCAGTTGGCCGGGGCTCAGTACCTGACCATCATGGATCTGAGCCGGGGATATTGGCAGATCCCCCTGACTCGCAAGGCCAGGGAACGCTCTGCCTTTATTACCCCATTTGGACTGTACGAGTCCACGGTGATGCCATTCGGGATGAGGAATGCCCCTGCCACTTTCCAGCGGATGGTCAACACCCTGCTCAAGGGACTTGAAGGGTACGCGGCCGCGTACCTGGATGACATTGCCGTCTTCAGTCCCACCTGGGAGGACCACCTAGAGCATCTAGCACAGGTGCTCAGGCGGATCCACCAGGCAGGTTTGACCATCAAGCCAGGAAAGTGTCAGCTGGCCATGAGCGAGGTCCAGTACCTCGGTCACCGGGTAGGCGGGAGAACACTGAAGCCCGAGCCTGAGAAAGTGGAAGCCATCGCATCCTGGCCCACCCCCAGGACCAAGAAGCAGGTGATGTCCTTCTTGGGGACCGCTGGGTACTATAGGAGGTTTGTTCCATGCTATAGTAGCCTGGCAAAGCCCTTGACGGACCTCACCAAGAAGAAGCTGCCCTCTGCAGTCGATTGGACAATGGACTGCGAGACAGCCTTCCGGGCCCTAAAGGACGCCCTGTCCAGCCCGCCCGTGCTACAGGCAGCCGACTTCACGCGGCCGTTTGTAGTACAGACCGACGCCAGTGACTTCGGCCTCGGTGCGGTGCTCAGCCAGGTGGACTCTGCGAGCCAAGAGCACCCAGTCTTGTACCTGAGCAGGAAGCTGTTACCACGGGAAGTGGCCTATTCCACGATGGAAAAGGAGTGCCTGGCCATAGTGTGGGCCATGCAGCATCTGCAACCCTATCTATACGGGCGCCACTTCATCGTGGAGACGGACCACAATCCCCTCAGCTGGTTACACACTGTCTCTGGGACGAATGGGCGATTGTTGCGATGGAGCCTTGCGCTCCAGCAATACAACTTCACCATTCGCCACAAAAGGGGCCGGGACCACGGTAACGCAGACGGGCTGTCCCGACAAGGAGAGGTCGCGGACGGGTGCACGGGGGAACACCGGAGTGTGCTGCCCCCTAGCGCCCTCAAAAGGGGGGAGGTGTGAGGGAAACCCTGGGATATGAAGATGAATTATGACTTCCAGTCATAATCGCTCTCATCACTCCATGGCAGTGCCCCCTCCCTTCTTGTTCTCAGATGTCCAGCATCTGTGAAGGTGTCACATCCCAGCAACACATCCCATGGCCATCTCCTGTGATATGG
The DNA here is from genome assembly GCF_048569485.1 of Anomaloglossus baeobatrachus. Classification (NCBI taxonomy): domain Eukaryota; kingdom Metazoa; phylum Chordata; class Amphibia; order Anura; family Aromobatidae; genus Anomaloglossus; species Anomaloglossus baeobatrachus. The sequence goes on along the minus strand of NC_134358.1, from coordinate 219,773,808 downwards.
AGATTAGGTGATGTGGGAACAATGGACACAGGATGACTCCCTGCCGTGACCCTGTAGTAGGGGCTGCTATCTAGTTAGCAAGCTTGGAAGTATCCAGACAGGACGACTCCAGTAAAAAATGGTTCATATCTCGCAAGCCATATTTCCGATAAATATGGCAACCATAAAAATGGTGTCTCCGCATGCGGACGATGCTGGCACACCCTTTTTATGGGAGCAGGACCTGGGGAAATACCCCAGGCGTGATATCAGCCAATGGGGAACTAGTAGACAAGTCATGAGTCCTCTCGTTCTGTAGCTAAATTCATAGCTGTCACAATGAGAGCGTCGGCGTCCGCCTACGACGCTCCCAGGCCAAGTTATGGCCATATTCCATGTTGTGGATTTTGTCCATAACTCCAGCCAGGGGTGGAGCAGTGCTCCCTCTGAGGTCACTAAGGTAGGAGGGGACCTGGATTTGCCCAGGTTGATAACCCTACTTCGGCCATTTTCCAGTGTTCTTCTGCTCGGGGGCCTGGTTGGGAAAGACCTGTGAGGGAGTTCCTGGAAACCTGGTCTACAGCGCCCCCTGTGGCCAGACGCACAAGGTAACTGCTGGAACTGTGTATGCCTGTTTGTAACCCATGCTTTGATTGTAACTGTACTCTGACATATGTATATTCTGTAGATTCCCTATTGTATATATTGTAGTTTCTAGTGTGCTTTAGGCTGATTAAATTATATAATTAATCTTGGGCTGTTCTGTTATCTCGATCTTGAATCCCACGTCTGTGTGTTCGGCTAATAGTTACCGTGAAGCGGTTGGTGGCAGCGAGTTGTGCCAAGGATTATTGTGGGGAGGCCAGTGAGATTCGGGGAGATTTTATATATTCCGCCCGCGGAGGTCGGGGGAATATATACCCTACTCTCACCGGGGACCCTTCAATAATCGGCATAAGTAGTATAGCGGCCTCCTTGCTTATTGTCGGGCAATTCCATAATTGGCCTGACTATAAGAGGGGCGCTAGAGAGCGCGTCACGTGCTCTGTCTGTCGGTCGGGAGGTATAAAGGAGGGGTGACCCCCACTTGTTACCCCCCGATTGTGACGTACTGGTAGCCAGCGCGGGGGATTTCTGAGTGACCCCCCCGGTGGTTCGTGACAGAAGTGTTAATAAAAAACAGATTTTATTGCCACATCAGTGTATCTTCTTCTTTGGAATCCTGGAGCAGGATTCTCTATGTATTAATCAAACATATGCCTACACTTACTAGTCTTTTCTGCTTTCTCAAAGGTAGGAGGAACAGAATATACGCCTGAGACTTGAATCTGACCCCCATTAAGTGAAACCCTTTTTATTCTTCAAGTCAAATTTTTTTTATACCTTCTGCCCTTGGGGTAGATTTGTAGATTTTTTTCTAGTGCAGTCAGATTTATAACAGATCGTGTTATAGTTTAAAGTACACATTATAGTTTTATATGCTACAATGCTTCATAAGAAACTGAATATCCACTAAAAAAAAATCTAAAATATGTTAAATCATTAAAAAAAACCCCTAAATTGTACAGCAGTTTTCTTCTTGCTTTTCCATAGTTATTTTTTAGAGACCTTTACACCTTCCTAATTAATTTGCAGGAATTTGTAGTTTGAGACAGATACGGTTAGTCTGCAATCCCGTCATGGTCACTATCTCTACAAGCCTGCTTGCTCAAATTACATTTCATTCTTTTTTACTCCCCTCTCACATGTCAAAAACTGCTTGCGTGAAACGCTAAAAGACAGGCACAGCTTTAGTATTAAATTAATGTATGTATGCACAAATCCGCTATGTGGTCAATATATAAACATATACAGTACATACATGCTGCAGCAGTACACGCCAATTAATAAATACATGACTTCCACAATTGCTGTAACCATTTAAAATCTAAGATACTTACCATATTTTTCAGACTATAAGAGGCGTTGGCCATGAGATGCACCTAGATTTTAAAGGGAGGAAATAGGTGAAAAAACATTGAACAAAAAATGTGATCATGACGCACTATTATGGGCTGTTCTGCTGCTGACACTGTTTGGGGGTCTTGTCACCCAATTCTGTACTAATATTCCCCTTCCTGAGCCCCTTCTAGGTACATGTCCTCCATCCTGATGTAAATTTCCTCCATCCTGGTATATATGTTCCCCATTCTATACCCATCCTGGCATATATGATCACCATCCTGGGCCCATCCTGGTATATATGTCCCTCATCCTGGGCCTATCCTGGTATATATGATTTCCATCCTGGTATATAAGTTCCCCATCCTTTGTCCATTCTGGTGTATATGACCCGCATCCTGATATATATGATCCCTATCCTGGTTTATATGACTTCCATCCTAGTATATACATTATGTCCCTCTTCCTGGTAGCGAAATATATGATGCCTATTCTGGAAAAAATAAACAATTATACTCACCATCCCTGTGGTTTCACAGTGTGCGGTGTCCTCTTCTGATCTTGGCAACTTACTTCGGTGTGTAATCGGTGCAGAGCATGATATTAATGCCATGCACCCCCAATTACACGCCGACGTCAGCTGCTAGAATATTCACTACAGTTTTGCACAACCTGTGTGGATCTGCAGCTGATGGCAAACTACAGCTCCCATAAAATCAACCTATCCAAGCACGATGGCAGTTTTAGTTTTGGAAAATCTGCAGGGCTGCATTAGCAGGTGTTTTTTTTAATACCATGCTAGTGGTATCCTGAAATAGAGCTTGGGCAGCGGAGGCTAGTCAAGCAGATTTTAATCCAAAATGAATATTCACTGCTCTCCAAGCTTATAATCCCACTCACCTCTCTGTCGATATTAGTGATAGTACAAATTTTCAGTCATTTAGTATCATTGACCTGAAGGCTTAGAGGTGGGTGGGATTATGGGTATGGGGAGTAGTGAATATTTATTTTGGACTTACATCACTGATGCCACTGCTGAGAGGTTGGCAGGATTATGAGTGTCTGAAGCAGTAAACATTCATTTTGGATTAATATCTGCTTGATTAGTCAGCCCATGACAATAAATTTACTGGAGCTTACAGCAAGAAAACTGGACAAGGTAGAGCAATAAAAGTTACATATTCCACTCCCTTTCTTCTCACTGCCAGGCCAGGTCCCACAGAATTACCTGACTCCAGCAGCCACCGGCTTTCTTCAGTGGCAACCCTGCTATTGCCTCTTCTGATGCTGCTCTACTGCCACTGCCGCTCTCCCACAGCAAGATAGGAAAGGTACATTCAGACTAAAAGACGCACCCTCATGTTCCCCCCAATTTTTGGTGGGAAAGTGTGCCTTATAGTCCAAAAATTGCAGGAGCTTTTTATATCAAATAGTGAAAAAGCCATCTAACCACGTCAAGGTGTACTTAAATATGGATGGTCATTATCACTAATGTCCTACCTCTCCATGTGCCAACCAGGTCTCATCTGAATGGGGAAGTATAAACACCAGAAATAGGCAAATTTGAGAGGGGTTTTTTTTGTGATCAAATTTTACAAAAAGCCATATTCTCCAGAGGACAGATTTGTTTTGTGTATCACACTCCATGAATTTAGCAAAATAGCGGCCAGCTGGCTGCTGCCAGAAATCCTGTTTTGCAGTAAAAACACCAGGCTTTAGAGGTCACAGTGTGTCATTACACACTAGATGGCACAGTGGCTCAGTGGTTAGCATTGGAGTCTTGCAGAACTGAGGTGTTGGGTTCAAATCAAACCAAGCACAACATCTACAAGGATTTTGTATGTTCTCCGTGGGTTTACTCTGGTTTCCTCCCACACTTTAAAAGTATACTGATAGGGAATTTAGATTGTGAGCCCCAATGGGGACAGTGTTGCCAATGTATGTAAAGTGCTGTGGAATTAATGGCACTATATAAGTGAATAAATATTATTAAATTATTAAATCATGACACATATTCCTAACCTCCGGGGACTGGTAGCAGTTGCAAGTCCTGTTCTAGAGGGAAGACACTGGTGTATGTATAGGGAAAGAAGAGGTGTTCAGGACTCGACATACTGGCACATTTGATTGCCCAGCAGCTGGATTATCACATGTGCCGCTATTAAAGAAAATAAATATTTACTGCTCCCTATGCCCATAATCACACCCATAATCAGCTTTAGTGCTGAGAGCAGGGTGGGATTATGGGAATGGGGAGCAGTGAATACACGTTTGCAGTACAGAGGCCTGATACGTCTCTGTGCTGTAAATCATTTCAGCTGGATGTGTGCCCTCGGATGCACATCCAGCTGAAACAAGTACTGGGTTCGACAGGCACTCCAGCTCATAGGCCCCATAGCAGTAGCAAGGCCTGCCGCCATTGGCGGTACACCACTGATGCTGGAAACAAAACTGCTTTCCTCAAGCTTCAGGAGGCCACCAATCTCTAAGCTTCGAGCTTTCTAGTCAAAAGGGAAAGGTTCATTGGTGGCCCTTCTCCTTTAGGAGTGGGTTATAATAGACTAAATCCTTGGCCACTTTTTTATGTGGCACTGCTCACTTATTTTGTGCATTCTGTTTGATGAATCATACATGAACACTACAAAAACAGTACAGTGAAGATAAAATATTATACCGATATAATTCTAGTAAATGGGCTGTCTGTGTTGATAATTGGTTTTATAGAGTGAGAGTTTTCTATTAATTCAAAATTCCCAAATCGGATATTTTAATATGGGTTTTTTTAACCAATCAACCCCTTTAAAAAGAAATGGTAATTGTAATGGTCACTTGTGAGTTAAATACATGCAGCAAAGTGATGGAACTCATATTTCCCAAATGGTTTATCACCAGATCAAGTAGACTTGTTCTTTGCTAAATGAAATAGTATTACATAATAGTACTATTCCACAATTTGATTGTTCTACATACAAAGTATTATTACATTTTCTTTTATCTTTTCTTTAATTGTTATACTTTTTTGTTTGTCATCAATTTATTTATGCCTGAGAATCACTTTTTTAATGAATTGCACCAAATTTAATTTCCTTTCCCGCATAACATTCTTCACTCATAAAATATCAGTAATTTCTGAAATCACTGTTCAGAGTTCAAAGAAAAAAAGGATGGGAAATTGGATATTCTTTGATCAAAGAGGTTATGAATAAATAGTATATTTAATCCATTTTAGTAAATTGGTGCCTACGGGTTGAGTTATAAGGATGGCAGTGCTTTTGTTCTGTTCCATAAGGCATGCTCTTTACATTGGCCTTAGCAGCAAGCATTTCTGTGTGAAGTGGAATAAAAAGCAAACTTAGCAACCGAAATGATATACTGTACTTAATAACATATTAATCCTCCGGAACCTAGCAGTTTCTCATTAAAGATACTGATTGTCCAATTCTATTTGGAATACTAATTTAACATATTTAGTTCCATGACAGTGGTGAGGCAATGCGCGGTGTGCATATTTTTCTTTTAAAGGTTTTATTACTGCAAACTTCAAAAATTCCACACTTGGCATATTTTGAATTAATCTATAAGAAAAAAAATCTAATATCTGTCTCTGTCTGTTAACTGGAAAAGGACATACGTGATGAATGGTCAGGGTAGGAGAGAAATGCTAATTAAACAATAACCTTTATTGAATGTATAAGACTACCCCATAAATATTAAAAAGTATCTCGCAGTACAAATAGTTTAGAAATTGAAAAATGCTGTTGTTATTCCTTTGTGTCTAAAAATATTGTTTATGCAAAAATAAACCTAATACATCTGCTATTATATGTTTACTTTATTCTAGGGTGAGATTTATGAAGATAAAGACACCAATATAAACAATACTTATCGGTGAAGAAGGAAATATACATTCACCCAAGGGCAAAATTTAAACCTGTAACTTACTGGTGCAGTACTTACTTACTGGTGGTTTCTTATAAAAGGTTCCTATCTTCAGGAACCTATCTTGATATGTAGTAGACGTAATAAAAATATTACCAAAGATCTCCAATTAGAAATGTAGTATAGTTCTCCATAATAGCTATTTTGCTTACCTCATGTGCAGGGCATTACAGTAACTTAGATATCCATGGTTACAACCACTAGCAATGCCCTGCACATGAGGTAAGTGACATAGTTAATCAGGAGAATTTTATTATATTTCTAATATTTCTAATTGCAGGTATTTGCTAACATTATTATTATTGCACCTGCTACATATTAGAAATGGGAATACCTCTTTAACTTGTATTATACAAATAGATAAAAAAAAAAAACATCTGTTATAGCAAAAATAATTGTGGGTAGCGGAGTAGGAAGTATATTTGAGCAGACTTCAATTGAATTATCTTCAAATTTTGCAAAAATTTGTATTAAAATTTGTGAATTGCGCAAAGTAGCCTTCAGCAGACCGCCATCTTGCTGAACAGTAGGGGGATAGCAAAAAAAAAATATTACTCACCTTACCACTCAGCTGTCCCACGGCTCATGCAGTCTGCCGTTTGGTTCTCTATGCTTTTATTTCTGCCTTTTCCTGTCATGTGCATTTTTTTAGGCTTGTTTCCGTCTGGTTCATGACTTCTTGTAGACTAGGCCTCCAATTTCCGAGAATGCTCTGTTGTTACACCACACATCATAAGATGCCTGAGAAGATGACTAGGCCTCAGGCGAAAGATTCAAAAGTGAAACAGGCAACAAAATTTGAGCGATGGGAGAAGATGAAAAAAGGAAGTGCGGAGGACCGGACTACAGGCTGCAGGTGAAGCAGAACAGGAGGGTGTTGAGTATTAATATTTTTTGTAGATCCTACATTTCTCATGCTTTCTTGTCTGGAGACCCCAGAAGCATAGAAAGGACATTTAATTCACATTGAATAACTTTGATGAAAACTGAACGTCCGTTCTACCTTTGGGACCCAATGCTTATTTTTACTCACTACCTGCTACATATTTTTTGCATATAAGTATTCGGTTAAGTAAAACAAATATGAGAGGTAAGGTGAATAGTGGTAGAGTTCATATAATCCTCCCGTGTGTCTTTTTTACAAGCTCAAATGTCCAAATGCTAGGGGCCTGTTCAGTCAAAGAAGATTTAACCACCTCTATTCGTTTTAACTGTTAATGATGTCCTACTGTATTGATCGCAATATGAAATGCATGGAGAACACAGAACAAATGTACAAGAGGATGAGGTTTGAGCACTAGGTTGCTCTTTTGGAGTTGTTACCTTATTATCTATCATAAATAGGTACTTAAAAGGAATGTCCAGTTTAAATCCAGAAGTCTGCTGTCCCTCTATGTGATTGCAGACTTGTGACTTCGCACATAGAAACACACTGTGCGCTGTGAGCTTTCCCTGGTGTCAGAATCAAGAATGGAGCTCATGGGCTTCCAGTATGTGATCTGCATACTCCTAGCCAGAATCCCACTAGATAGGGGTTGCCACGCTCAATACACCTGCACTGAGTGAAGCCATGCTCATCTAGTTGGATTCTGGGTGAGAGTATTCTTATCCCATACTCGCTGCCATGTGACTGACGTTCCCAGTTCTGACACGGTAGATTCCTCACAGCGTACAGGGCTTACAATGTGAGAATTCATAAGTCTAGATTCACATAGAGTAACTGCATACTTGTGGATTTGAACCAGACGATGCCTTAAAGCCCTTCACCTCTGAGCCTGTTACACCTCCTTGACCAGGTTAAATTTTTTCAATTCTGGCCAATGTCATTTTATGAAATAATAACTTTGAAAAGCTTCAATGGATCCCAGTGATTCGGAGAATATTTTTCATGATATATTGAACTGTTGTGCGTCACGGGCAATTTGTTGCCGTTAAACCCCCGTCACATGTACTTACCTCCCTAACGACCTCGCTGTGGGCGGCAAACATCCTCTTCCTGAAGGGGGAGGGACGTTCGGCGTCACAGTGACGTCACACAGCGGCCGCCCAATAGAAGCGGAGGGGCGGAGATGAGCGGGACATAATATCCCGCCCACCTCCTTCCTTCCGCATTGCTGGCGGCCGCAGGTAAGCTGCAGTTTGTCGTTCCCGAGGTGTCACACGGAGCGATGTGTGCTGCCTCGGGAACAATGAACAACTGGCACGCAGAAGGAGGAACGATTTTATGAAAATGAGCGACGTGTCAACGAGCAACGATAAGGTGAGTATTTTTGTTCGTTAACAGTCGCTCGTACCTGTCACACGCTACGATATGTCAAACGATGCCGGATGTGCGTCACTAACGACGTGACCCCGACGACATATCGCCTGATATATCATAGCGTGTGACGCCGCCCTTACACTTTGAAACTTTCTGTTTTTTCCCACACAGTACCAAATGCTGCGGTAGCTCTGGCAGAGAGGAACAGTAGGATGCTGGTGTAATAGTTATCTACATAGAGGTGATAACTCTTATTTAACAGTGGGTACAACAATAACCACACAATTTTCCCATTTACTCCCAGGGCAGGGGGGCATTCAGGGACTTCAATCCAGTTTTTTCTCCCTTCATAAATTCTAAATCTGTGGGTGTACCCTGAGGTACTCTCGCACAGCTTGTATATTTTAATTCTGGGACTATCCACTATCCCCATGTGAAGGAGAAGGCCCCAATACATCATCATTTCTACTGCATCTATTGGAGTCAAGTTAGTAAATGATGAAGTGGGGGTCGCTGCCTAGCTCCAGCCTATATGTCATGGTGGTACTAGCTAACATAATGTGCTAACTGACAAGACACATTGCTAAGGCACCTCCCTAAGGGAGAGGATGTTTTAAGTACCTAGCATTCTCCAGTTATTGACTTGGGACATTAACAGAGTGTGCACACTACCCCTTTAAGAGACAGGGAGTGAGCATGCCCATGCCCTTAGTGTGCTACCAGGAAACCTGTGACATGTGCAGGGCCTCAGAGCAGAGAGACATGGCGTGGAAAAAAGCAGAAGCCGTTGGATGGCCGATGAGGTGAGTGCATCAGCATCCTTGCTGAGTGGAGGGTTCAAACACCCGTGGCATTACAGCTTCCCTCTAGTTATGCCTCCTCCTTTTTAAATTTGAAAGTAATCTCATCAGAAGAAGAGGTGCATCAATATTTTTCCTGGGCTCCCACAATCTCTCCTCAGGACCAAAACCTTTCTAATCAATCAAGAATACGGTCCTGCCTCACCTTGTCCTGGTGTGAGGGAAATTGATAAGCCAAAATTTCAAAGTGCAGCACGCACTGGTTGATGAACCCATTGTTTGGGGTCATTGACAAACCATAGAGGAGCAGACAAAATGAAGTCCAGAGGTAGGGACAAGAATAACCTCCTGTGCTTGAACTGCTGGCTGAACAGGTGCAGAGTAGACAGCCAGCACCAAAGTGTTTAAGTGGGTGTTCACTGACAGCAGATAGGTCAGGATCTGATCCTGCTTTTCCTGTTGGTGAGTCAGCTCCTGATACAATATCGGAAGTGAGCTGGGTCAGCGGGGCCCATGATCTGAGAAAACTGTTACACTGGTGGGTTTGGACCGACTGTGCCATGGGTCCAGGTTTACCTTGGACGGACATGACTAAGTGACTACCTCATCTTCAGTAAAGCTGCTGATGGTGAGATTAAGCTTGTGCTGGAAGGCAGTTGCAAAGTATGTACCACTCTAGGACACTTCCAGTTTCTGCGGAAGATGACCCCAGGAGTCAGAAATGTAGATAAGAACTAACGTTCAGGCAGAATGGTTGGAACAGTTTGGAAATTTTGCAATGGCAGGATGGCTAGTACAGACTAAACGTCAGGGACTGGCAGGATGGCTGATGCAGATTAGACAGCAGGTAGTGGCTGAATGGCTGGTACAGGCCGTATGGCAGGTAACGACTGGTACACGGCTATGGATATTCAGTATTAGAATGGACTCAGGCACTTGGATACAGGAACACAGCACTGGAATCAATTCAGTAGCTTGAGTACAGGAAAACATGACTGGAACGGACTCAGGAACTCAGATTCACGAACACAAGACTGGAACACGTTCAAGGGACCTGACAACTATTTAATGTACAGACTAAGTGACAAGATACCTTGCTCAGACACCTCCCAAAGGTGGAGGGTACCTTAAATAGAGTGATAAAAGGTGGGAAGTGTGCATGCCTGTAGCACCGGTGTCCCTGCATGGACGTCGACTTATTCACTGCCACCACCGGGTGGCATCCTCTTCTGCAACTCCGCAGCCGCCAATGTGCTTGTCTGCCTCCTTTTTCTCCTGGGGCCTGTGCATCGGGTGCGAATGGGTCCTCCTCGAGCCGGCACGCTATTTCCAGGAGATGCCTGCAAAATACCTTCAGTTAGTCAGTATGCCAGTCTGCTTGCTATTTGCCAGGTCCCAAGCTCCTGTTCCATTATTCTTGTGATCGTCACATGTACCTGCCTTCCCACATCTATCTGTCCCTGCCATGTCCACTATATTTGTATATACCTTCCTGCTTGTCTGCCTTAGTCATCCTGACTGTACCTGCCTATACCTGTGGTCATAAGTGTCCGTACCTGCCTTGGGGGTCAGCTGCCACAGGCCTGGTCACTTCCCTGGGAGCGGTAACTGACGTTTGCCTCACAGTAGGAGCTTAGTTAAACCCCTTCCACTAAAGACTAAGCTCAGGTCCCCCTTGTGGTCCAGTAGGTCCACTGACCTTGCTTGCTGCCACTACACTGGCCGTTAGTGTTACAGTTTGGGCAGGCCAAAGACTCTGCTGACTCCATTAACCTCCATTAAGAAATGTCACAGATGTGGGAACAGCAAGAAAAAATACTATCCTTCCTGCTGACCATCAACACCTATGTGAATGATCAGGGTCTGGTTCTTCAGCACTTGTCCAGTCTCCAGCTCCAGCAAAATCCTGGCCCTATTTGTCTGCTCCACGATGTTTTGATGGGAATACCAAGCAATGCTAAGTGTTCATCAATCAGTGCTCTTTGCACTTTGAACTTTTGCCACATCAGTTCCATTTGGAGTGAGCAAAAGTAGCATTCCTGATGTCGCACCTCAGGGGGGAGGCTCTCGCTTGTATCAATCCCCTGTGTGAGAGAAGAGATCTGGTCACTTCCGACAAACCAGGTTGTGTTGCTGCAGCTGCGTCTTCCCTCCTGCAGTTACGTCAAAGTGTACAGACTGTCGGTCAATATACAGATCAGTTCTGTACTCTCTCCTCAGAGCTAGGCTGGAATAATCAGGTGCTGTTGACCTCCTTTTGGGAAGGCTGACCTGTCTGGCCATGATATTCCCATTTCTGTGAATTACCTGATTTTCTTGGCCACCCTTGTCGACATTAGATTTCAGGAGCGATCCATGGAGGTGAAACTTGATGGGAGATCAATACATCTGGGTCCATCCCTCCAGAGGCTACCAATGTCTCAGTTTCCAGTTGCTGCTCTTGCTCCTGTGCCCATGTAGATCGACCATTTCAGGATGTCGGATCAGCAGCGTGACTATCGTCAAGCTATGGGCCTGTATTTCTGCTGCAGAAATGCAGAACACTTCATTCATGCATGTCCCATGAGTCCGAAAAGATGTTTGATTCCTGAAGCTCCAGTGAGACCTACCCTGGAAGTTGATGCCATCTTCATTTCATGATCCAGGAAGGAATCCCTCCAGCAACCGCCATCCAGCCTCCCCATCCATTGGCCATTTCTTCACCCACCATCTTTTAAGACAAGTTGCTGGAGAAGAAATATCCTTCAGGCCTGGATAAGAAGTGTGTTTAAAGGGGGTGCTGTAGAGCCGACCCTGAAAGGATGCCGATTTACTCACTGCTGCTGAGTTGCACCCTCCCAGCCAGCTTCGCTGCTGCCGATGTGCTTGTTTTCTTCTCTCCCCCTCCCAGCGAATGCACTTAGTATGCAATGAAATGCAGGAAATGAGTCAGCCTACAACTGAGAGGCACTGTGGATTTAAGGCACCCTCCCGTTAGGGCAAGTGCCTGCGCAACACCTTCAGTTTGTCAGTATACCAGTATGCTAGCTAGTTGTCATGTTCTGAGCTCCTGTCTTATTATCCCTGTGTCCGTCACCTATACCTGCATTCCTATACCTATCTGTCTGTCAGTTAAGCCCCTCGCATTAAAGGGTAAGCTGGGGTCCCCCTGTGGCCCAGTGAGTGCACTATCCAAGCTCGCTGCCCCTACACTGGCCGTGAGTATTACAATGCCCATGCCTGGGAGCAGAGAGACGTGGCAGGGACCAGAGCAGAAGCTGCTTGGCAGCCGGATAGGTGACTGTGTGACGCCCTAGCCTATCAGGTCATCACAGGATATTGTGCAATCTGCCCTTCTGCATGATATCCACCTCCTCCTTGGTTACGGGTCCCTGGCCTTTGGTGTTGCTAAGAACAAACTAATCAAAACCCTAGGAACACTCTACACCACACCCACCAGACACACCAGTGGACAGCCTGAAGGGAATAGGGCTGGCTACTTGGGGGGTTATTTTAGGGGAGGTCAGGAGTGTTAGGAGACAGTTAGTTGAGTGGTGACTCTCAAGAGGAGAGGTCACAAGGAGTTGAGTGCTGACTCTCAAGAGGAGAGGTCACAAGGAGTGGAGTGGCGACTCTCAAGTGGAGAGGTCAGGAGCTGGGCTCCTCGTTTACTAGGTGGCAGATGTTGATCTGGGCCTGGTAGGAGCTGGACCCCGGTCGCAGGGGATCATGACAAGGGGCACGGACTGTCGAGGAGGACAGCCGGCGGCCTTGTGCTATCACCGGGCAGGGGCCAGAGCATGACGGGGTATGTGGACCCCAGGCCAGGAAGTAGCTTCACCCGACGAGGATGGAGCCTTCAAGATCTGTTCTCCACCCGCTCCAAAATCGGGGTACTAGCGCAACGAGGGGGATAGGACTTTCCCACTGCCTAGTCCAGAAAATCCCAAGCGTGAACACTGAGAGCAGGCTCACTCCGTTTAGTTTTAAGCTAAAAGGGACAAACTACAGAAAAGGTTCCAAGGTCAAGGTCACAGGCTAAAAAGCACACAAACAGGCACGGAATCCAGGCGCGCTCCCTCCTTGCTGCAGTGGCATCAATAACTTTGGTTTACCATGGTTGTCAGTGTCAGCGTTATTGGACTGAGTGAGTACGCAATTAACCCTTACCGGCCCGACGGCACCTCCCCGACACCATTACCGAGTCCCAGGGCATCCCCCCTACCCGTGGAGGGGTTAAACACCTGGATGCCCACACCATCGCCATCGGGCACGCCCCGCCGCAGTGGTGGTACTTCACCCTTACCAGACACCACGGGTGGTGTCACGAACTTTCCACACTGTCCCCTGTACATACACCCCCTTTGTTCGAGTGGCCGCACGAACCCCCCCCCCCCCCGGGTCCGGACGCCCCTTGAGCCACCGCAGATCCGGATCCGAGCAGCCCAGCTGCTGACGCGGGGGCGGCAGAAGTGAATCTTTTTTTTGCTTGATGGAGCACACAGACGTTGATGGCATTACACTATAATTGGTGCTCTTATAACACCAATCATAGCTGGACTATGGACTAAATTTCATTTGCCGAAAGAGTGAAATTGCTCTGATTCATTGTTCAGAATTGAACAGCTAATCACAGCAACTATAGTTGCAGAGGTTGGCAAAAAAACCCTGTGATGAAGAGCTTTCAGATTCAGCAGGCACCTTTCTCTGATCACCATATCTTTTATCTCTACTGGCTAACACGGTACAAAGATATATTTTACTTGCACCATATCTGAAGACATTCTGAGTGTAGGTTCCCATATATCAATTTGCAGAACCCCTTTCCAATCATGACGTAAACTTACGTCATATATCCTGAAGGGGTTAAAAAAGGATAGCTCAAATGCTTTTTCTTTCTTTGCTTCTATGTTAAAATACTTTGGTCTATTAAACATCTGGCTTTGCTAAATTTGTCATTTTTTGCAAACACCATTAAAACTGAACTAGATAAGGAAACAGTTGAGCTGCTTGCTAATGCTTCATATAAGAAGTCGTAAAGAAAGAAACCACTGCTGAATCAAAGTATTAGGTCCACTAACTAAACCCGCGCTCCTCAGTGATGTGCGGAGTACATACAGGCATGAGCAGAGCGGGAAGCCTACAAGTTTCTGCTGTAGTTAATTGCTGGAGGAGAATTCCTAATTTGACAATTTGTCTTATAAAGTCCTGTGAAGTTCGTTAACATTTAGGTTTCTTTTTTTTTTGTGGTTTTAAGCTGTAATGTATCAGATCACCTTGAAATCTTGCCGTATGGTTACCTGAGTAAAAGAATTGAGGACACGTGTATCTTAAATTATCCTGAAAAGGCTATTTCATTATATCTCAAAATTAAACTGTACTTTAAATATCAAAAATCAGCAAAAACGGATCAATGTATACAGAGTGACAAGTAATGAAGAATAAAGTCTTATAACAAATGTACATTACAAAAATACCCCTAAGGTCCTCTTGACACATCCATGTCTCTGTTACATGTGATGTCCGTTTTCACACGTACCGGAGACACTGACACATTTGGACCCATTAGAATCAAAGGGTTTGCGCACACCTGCATGTTTTCACATGGACCACGTGTTCGTGTGGAGCATACATGTGTCCATGTGATCCACACATAGACATATCCGTTTTTCATGGTGTCACATGGACTGCACACTGATGTGATCCGTATGACTTCAGTGTGACACGTACCAGAGAAAACACGTGTCTGTGAAATAAAATGCTTTTCAATGCTGACCAGTCTCCACCGCTGATGTCTCCAGCACTGATGTCACTTGCTTTCGACCCTGCTTATTATACTCATTGCATATTCATTGCTCCTCGGACCGGAAGCAGCAGAAGCGCCGGACACAGCAGCAACATGGACAGGTAAGTATAGAAGCTCATGCTGTCCATGTGCTATGCGGATGTCACATTGATAGCACACTGACAGCACACTCTGACCACACACACGGACAAACACACACAAATACGCACCTACACCATGGACCGTGCAAAACCTGTGCATGGACATGTGCCTAAGACAAAGCTAGAGAAAAAAGAAAGAAAGAAAGAAAGAAAGAAAGAAAGAAAGAAAGAAAGAAAGAAAGAAAGAAAAAATAATCTCATAAGTACATTATTACATAGGTAAGGTAGTTTCCTGGAACAATCGTAGTGACAGGGATCACATTCAAGTGCGCATTTCCCTGACTGCAATTGCGGTGGGTGGCGTGGAGTCGCTAACACATGTGCCTAAATCAAGCCCTTAAAGGGACAGCGTCCATTAACACCTGGTTGATCGCTGGGCCCTTCTGCACCTGGTCCAAGCAGCAGCAGCTGAAGGTCTAGACACATCCGTGACAATACCATCCCTCCTAGGAGTGACCTCCAGACACTCAGGGTCTGACTTGGCAGGATATACCCTATGAAAAGCACGAATAAACCTCACAGCATTCACTTCAGATGCCAGAACCAAACTCCTGTCCTCCGGACCATAACCACTCCAATGTACTAAATATTGCAAAGAATTGCGCAGGAGGCAATGGGGATGGTACGGCCAGAGTGACATACTTCTTAAGAAGGGACCGGTGAAACACATTATGGATTTTAAGGGCGGGAGGCAGCTCAAGACGGAAAGCCACTGGGTTGATGATGGTAGAAATCTTGAACGGGTTAATGAAACTGGGACCCAGTTTCTACGAAGGCATCTTCAACTTAATGTTACATGTCGACAACCACACCAGATCATCCACGACCAGGTCCGGACCAGGTACATGTTTTCTGTCAGCCATGCGTTTATACTTGTCACCCATATGTCTCAGATTGCTCAGAACCCCTCGCCAAACAGATGAGAGAGAGGAGGCAAAACGCTCCTCTTCTGGGACCCCTGAAGACCCCCCACTAGAAAAGGTACCAAATTGAGGATGGAAACCATTTGCACCAAATAATGGTGACTGGCCAGTGGATTCATTACGTCGGTTGGTTGGTAATGGCAAACTCGGCCAAATTCAAAAAGGATGCCCAATCCTCCTGGTTCTCAGCAACAAAACACCTCAAATAGGTCTCCAGGTTCTGGATCGTGAGCTCCGTCTGACTGTTAGATTGGGGATGGAATGCAGAGGAATAAGACAACTGAACCCCCAAACGAGTGCAAAAAGCCTTCCAGAAACTGGAGACAAACTGAGTGCCACGATCGGAGACAACATCAAAAGGTAAATCATGAAGTTTCACGATCTCATTCACAAAAACCTGCGCTAGAGTCTTGGCGTTGGGAAGAGCAGGTAAGGCAATAAAATGCGCCATCTTGCTAAACCTGTCAACCACCACCAACACCACATATGTACCAGGCGACAAAGGAAGATCCGTGATAAAAATCATGGAAATGTGCATCCATGGCCTATCTGGAATGGTCAACAGCAAAAGAAACCCTGACGGATGAGTATGCGGGACTTTGTCGCGAGCGCAAACAACACAAGCAGTCACAAAGTTGTCTACCTCTTTCTGCATCCCCAGCCACCAAAAATGACGGGACACAAGGTCCGAGGTTGCCTTACTACTCGGGTGTCCGGTAAGCACAGAGTCATGATGAGCTTGGATCAGTCGGTAACGCAGGTCAGAGGGCACAAATAGTCTCCCTGTAGGACAGGAGGCAGAGGCGTTCCCCTGAGCTTCCAAAACAGCAGTCTCTAAGTCAGGACAAAGAGCCAAAACAACCACTTCCTGTTGCAGAATGGGAACGGGATTCTCCTGAGGAAAGGTTCCTCCAACCTGGCAGGGAAACAGAAAAAAAAAACTAAATCAATCCCTTAAAGGGACACCGTCCATTAACTTCTGCACCTGGTCCCAGCAGCAGCACTTGAAGGTCCAGACACATCCGTGACACACTGCTCCAGAGCCTCACAGCAGTAAGCCCCGTCCATCAGCACTATGCCCCTCCATCCGCATGGCCTGCTGTGGAGTCTCAGGCCTGTGCAATGAGTGCTTCAGAACTATAAGAAACTTCTAAGATGATTGTGTCCCTCTCTTCTGCACTGCCATAGCTCTGTAGTTAACACTAGCAGGAGGGGGAGGATCCCGATGAGCACAATGCAACCTAAAGTGAGTACTGGAGTTCCCTGAATTATGTCTCCTTCCTAGAGGGAGGCTGTTCAAGAAACGATGAGTTCAGAAGGGAGCAATGACTCAGCAGAAGGTTATAACAGCCCTGAAAGTGACCGTGAGGGAAGTTTTGGCATCAAGAGAGAGAGATATTGACACGTGCAATCATGGGTGAGGAAGGTTGCCTCCTCTGCAAAACAGTTGAGTGGCCTGATCGCTGCTCCCAAACAGTCCACCAATTCCCAGTATCCCTGTTTCATCCCTATCCCCCTTTTGTGTAATAATAAATATAGTGTGTCACTAAGGTGTCTGCCTTCTCTGCGTCCTGCATCCCGGGCCTGCTGTTACATTTGACATAGTCAGCAGGATGTAACATCCTAGCATACAGATGACAGATTAGTCCATGATTGAGGTCAACAGGGCAATATTCAACTGTGGGCTATTCTCAGTAATATACCGAAGTTCACAGGGGAAAAGCTGGCATTGTGGGACTGGGTGGAACGACTTAAGAGCATGCTATGCATGCATCCCAAAAGAAAAAACTTACCAAAGGTGCCAGACCAGATGATGCATGCACAAACAGAATGTGGTAAACCTTCCTCTTGAAAGCGGCCGAAGCCCAGGTGCAAGATGCTGATGTCACAGCCACTCAATCTTCCAAACTAGAGGGGAGGAGCGGCTGCTTAGCAAAAACCTTGCACACTAATAAGGATTGCACTGGGAACGAGTGAAGCACCGAGTATCAAACTGACCGTTGCCAACCATCTCCCCAGTCCCATAGTAGGAGTACTGAGGATAAGGATTCGGGTATGTGAAAAAGATCTGGGGAGGAAAAGGATTGAGCTGGTGAAAGGCCCAGTCAGAAGCGTACCTACCGTAATCTTGGGGATGAATGTCCTGAGGCAAGTAGGACAGTTCCTAGCTGATAATCCAGGAAGAAGTTTCTGGACCCAAAAGACCCTGCAACACCTGAGTGGAAAGAATTTTCAGCAGCTCATCCAGATCTGCCAGATTCAGAAGATACCTGCAGCTTCCCACTCCATGGAGAAGGTAGTGGTGCCCGCGTATACTGCTTTGACTTTGCCGGTAAGGCAGAGTGTGCTCACCATAACGATCAGGGCGCCATTGCCAATGGAAAGAGTTGAAGTGCAAGTGAAATCTCCAGAAGAAGAAAAAGAGATTCACAGTCTGCTGGTCGCACGCACCATCGGGTCCTTCAGGGGTGGGTGCTGTGAGGTGCCTCAATTGAGTGGGGAGAGCCTGAAACTCATCCAAAGAGGGAAGTGACTCAAATCTCCATAATGCCTGAGACACTAACACTATCAGAGGTCGTGAAGCTGGCTCCTGTTAAGCGAACTCATGGACTCTATCCATGACCCTCACAAAGAGAGAGGAGAGGGGTGAAGCTAGAAGAGGGAGCAAACTCATAGAACAAATGAAGGCTGATTTGACTGAGTTTTCCCTTCAACAAGTTGAGCAAGTGGAGGAGATGTTAAGGCAGTAAAAGACCATGTTTGTCCAACATGATAATTACTTTGGGTACACCCCCACCATTCAGCATGAGAGTCCAACGAGGGACACCACCCCATCCAAGAAAGATACCGACAGATACCACCTAGTATGTATAAAGAGGGAAAGGAATTGTTATTGCACAGGCTGTAGAGTGGAGTATTATAGGAGAGCCAAAGGCCTTGGGCTGTGCCAATTGTCTTGGTTAGGAATAGTGATGAGCGAGCATGCTTGTCACTACTCGGTACTCGCACGAGTATCGCTGTACTCGGGCTGCTCGGCGGGGACCGAGTAATCTCGCGATACTCGTGCTGTACTCGTGGTCTTCATTTCTGCATGTTGGCGCTCTTTTGAGAGCCAGCCCTCATGCAGGGATTGGCTGGCAGACCACTGCAATGCCACAGCCCTGTTAGTTGTGAAATTGCAGTGATTGGCCGGCCTGCACAGCGTGACCGAGCCTTTATATCGGCCGGCGCGCTGTGCTCTGCTCACAACTATCCAGACAGTCAGTGCAGGGAGAGTGTCGCTGATTCAGGGAAAGCTTTGCGGCCCTTTATAGTTAGTTCCGGAGCAGGGCTGCAAACAGTGTGACCAGAAGTCCTTCTCAGGACTATTCTAGTTGTATACAGGCAGGCAGGGTATAGCCAGGTCAGAGTACAGTAGCAGAGTCCTTCTCAGGACTATTGTTGCTATATACAGGCAGGGTATAGCCAGGTCGGAATACAGGCTAGTGACCAGAAGAGTCCTTGTCAGGACTATTGTAGCAGTATACAGGCAGGCAGGCAGGGTAGTGGTGACCGTATACCAGCCTTCATCATATCTGGGGCTGGTGTACACAGTGTAAAACAGTCCAGATAGTGTCAGACTTCTCAGTAATTGTCGCTCCTAAAAACCAGTTAGGTTCTTATTGCGTCCGTGCTTGCATTTAAAAACAGCACGTGTGTGGCAGTCGGTGGCAGGGTACAGGTGCGCGTTTTGCACAAACTATTATATAACGCACAAGTCTAGTGTATAATAATACACGTCAGTCAGCAGTGTCTGATAGTGTCAGACTTCTCAGTAATTGTCGCTCCTAAAAACCAGTTAGGTTCTTATTGCGTCCGTGCTTGCATTTAAAAACAGCACGTGTGTGGCAGTCAGTGGCAGCGTACAGGTGCGCGTTTTGCACAAACTATTATATAACGCACAAGTCTAGTGTATAATACACGTCAGTCAGCAGTGTCTGATAGTGTCAGACTTCTCAGTAATTGTCGCTCCTAAAAACCAGTTAGGTTCTTATTGCGTCCGTGCTTGCATTTAAAAACAGCACGTGTGTGTCTGTCGGTGGCAGCGTACAGGTGCGCGTTTTGCACAAACTATTATATAACGCACAAGTCTAGTGTATAATACACGTCAGTCAGCAGTGTCTGATAGTGTCAGACTTCTCAGTAATTGTCGCTCCTAAAAACCAGTTAGGTTCTTATTGCGTCCGTGCTTGCATTTAAAAACAGCACGTGTGTGGCAGTCAGTGGCAGCGTACAGGTGCGCGTTTTGCACAAACTATTATATAACGCACAAGTCTAGTGTATAATACACGTCAGTCAGCAGTGTCTGATAGTGTCAGACTTCTCAGTAATTGTCGCTCCGAAAAACCAGTTAGGTTCTTATTGCGTCCGTGCTTGCATTTAAAAACAGCATGTGTGTGGCAGTCGGTGGCAGCGTCAGGCTCCATATTGTCCCTGGATAGAGACGTGCATGATGGCCTGTAAACATGAAGTGCCCATTGTAAGGAAGTGGGTCTATTGTAGTATAGCCCTTAGGCAGGGCAGCCAAAAATTGGGAGGCTCCACGTTGTCCCTGGATAGAGACGTGCATGAGGGCCTGTAAACCTGAAGTGCCCATTGGAAGGAAGTGGGTCTATTGTAGTATAGCCCTTAGGCAGGGCAGCCAAAAATTGGGAGGCTCCACGTTGTCCCTGGGTAGAGACGTGCATGAGGGCCTGTAAACCTGAAGTGCCCATTGGAAGGAAGTGGGTCTATTGTAGTATAGCCCTTAGGCAGGGCAGCCAAAAATTGGGAGGCTCCACGTTGTCCCTGGGTAGAGACGTGCATGAGGGCCTGTAAACCTGAAGTGCCCATTGGAAGGAAGTGGGTCTATTGTAGTATAGCCCTTAGGCAGGGCAGCCAAAAATTGGGAGGCTCCACGTTGTCCCTGGGTATAGACGTGCATGAGGGCCTCAAAACATTGTTCCCATTGCAAAGGAGCGGGTCTCCTGTCGTTGTAATGTCCATTCTGCAAAGAATGGGCGAAAAAATTTACCACTGGGGGTATACCTGAAACAAAGGCCTAAGTATTGCAATTTGTAACGGTCATCATCATGGTGGCGCATGAGGAGAAGGAGGAGCAGTCCAGCGATTATCCAAAGTCCAGAAGTGTGTACCCATGGGTGAGTGGAGGTACATGGCAAACTTTAAATTCCGCTCTCATTTGCTGGTAGTGTGGTGAAGTCTGGCCCAATCCAACCCTTGTTCATCTTGATCAGAGTCAGCCTGTCAGCATTTTCAGTTGACAGGCGGGTGCGTTTATCTGTAATGATTCCACCTGCGGCACTAAAAACACGCTCTGACAAAACGCTAGCAGCAGGGCAGGCCAGGACTTCCAAGGCGTAGAGAGCCAATTCATGCCACGTGTCCAGCTTGGATACCCAATAATTGTAAGGCACAGAGGAATGTCGGAGTACAGTTGTTCGATCTGCAAGGTACTCCTTCAGCATCTGGGCAAACTTAGGATTTCTTGTGGCACTACCCCGCACCTCAGGGGCTGTGGTACGTGAGGGGCTGAGAAAACTGTCCCACATCTTAAAGACTGTTCCCCTACCTCTGGCGGATTGGACTTGTGCCTCTCTCGGCTGTACGCCTCGGTTGTCCACTGATTCATGACCTATGCCGCTAGCGTTTTGTGAGGGGAATGCTTTGCCTACTTCCGTGACTATGGCCTTCTGGAACTGCTGCATTTTGCCTGACCTCTCCGCCTAGGGAATAAGAGACATAAAGTTCTCCTTTTAGCGTGGGTCTAACAGTGTTACCAACCAGTAATGATTGTCGGCCAAGATGTTCTTAACGCGAGGGTCACGAGACAGGCAGCTTACCATAAAGTCAGCCATGTGTGCCAGACTCTTAACAGCCATCACTTCAGTATCCTGACCAACACGATGACTGAACATGCTGTCCTCCTCCTCCTCCTCCTCATCATCATCTACCCTGTCCTCTGGCCAGCCACGCTGAACCGAGGATATGACTGCATGTCATATCCTCAATTTGGCCAGAGAGTTGCTCCATGTCTTCATCCTCCTCCTCGTCATAGTCCTCCACTGCACGTTGTGATGAGACGAGGCTGGGCTGTGTGTTATCATCACCCACACCCACTACTGTTTCTTGCTCAAACTCATCGCGCTCCGCCTGCAATGCATCATGGTTGTTTTTTGAGCAGAGACCATTTTAGAAGGCAGAGAAGCGGTATGGCGACGCTAATAATGTCGTCATCGCCGCTCACCATCTTGGTGGAGTCCTCAAAGTTTTGGCGGATGGTGCATAGGTTGGACATCCATCTCCACTCCTCAGGTGTTATGTGTGGAGTTTGACCCATTTCCCGACGGCTTAGGTGATGCAGGTACTCAACAACTGCCCTCTTCTGCTCACATATCCTGACCAACTTGTGCAGAGTTGAATTCCAACGCGTGGGGACATCACACACCAGTCTGTGTGCCGGAAGATGCAAACGGCGTCTTAAGCCGGCAAGGCCGGCTGAAGCAGTAGGTGACTTTCGAAAATGTGCAGACAGGCGGCGAACTTTTACCAGCAGATCAGACAGCTCTGAGTATGACTTTAGAAACCGCTGAACCACGAGGTTGAGCACATGGGCCACGCATGGAACATGTGTCAGCTGGCCTCGCCTCAAAGCCGCCACCAGGTTCCGGCCATTGTCACACACGACCTTTCCTGGCTTTAGGTTGAGAGTTGTGAGCCAGTGATCTGCCTGCTGTTTCAGAGCTGTCCACACCTCTTCTGCATTGTGGGGTTTGTCACCTATGCAGATTAGCTTCAGCACTGCCTGTTGCCGCTTCGCCGAGGCAGTGCTGCAGTGCTTCTGTGTCGCCCTGGACAAGCCAGGGGCCACAGAGCACAACACTTAAACACCC
The DNA here is from genome assembly GCF_048569485.1 of Anomaloglossus baeobatrachus. Lineage (NCBI taxonomy): Eukaryota > Metazoa > Chordata > Amphibia > Anura > Aromobatidae > Anomaloglossus > Anomaloglossus baeobatrachus. The sequence goes on along the minus strand of NC_134358.1, from coordinate 219,751,109 downwards.
CACACTCCCTGCAGGCATATCATAGTCAAAACACAAAATCCTTGTTGCCTTCCCCAGGGGCTGTTGTCCACACCAGGGTGTGGAGCCAGGCGGTTGGTCTCCACCCACCGAGGAGGAGGGAAAACACAGGCAGTGAGAGTTAAGCTAAGGAAGTGGAAGGAGGAAAGTAGTAGAGAGGAGAAAAGTGACAGCAAAGAGCCTGAAGTTGGTCCGGGTGTGTGGCCCGGACAGGACAGCAAGGTTGGCAGGATGTGGTGACCGTCTGCAGTGGAGGCCGATTGGAGTCTGCCGTAAGGACCGTGGACGGGTGGTGACCCGGCCGTACCGGACCGGTATACAAAGAGAAGCCAGCACCATTGGCAGAGGACTTTCGGATCCCGGCAAGGCTTGGTGTCGCCGTGAATTTGACAAATCCGTTAGTGAAGGGAACCTCAGGGTTTCCAAACAGCCAAGTCCAGATAGAAGGCAACCGTACAACCGTGAAGGGGAGACAGAGCCACCGCCAAGGGCAACCGTCTCCCAGGGCCAGCGCCTGTGGGCAAAAGGGGCTCCTCCGGCCCATATCCAGGTCGGGGAGCGGGTTACCGTTGGGAAACCATCACTACCAACACTTAACTTAGGTGCAGGGAGAGACAGTCATCACTAACCTGCAGGGAAGAACAACCGCAGCCGTCCGAGTGACCCGTCCATCCAGCCACTTGTTTTACCGTGAACTGTGTCATCATCATTGGGCTGAGTGAGTACCTCCGTGCCGTGCGGCACAGCGCTGCCCCTGCGACCCTGCACCTCATCAGGCCCCGCAACCCGCCTGTCATCCATGTCTACCCCATCACCAGGCCCCGGGACAACCAACCCCCCTACCCACGGAGGGGAGAAATAACAACAAAGCTGCTCCCTGTCACAGGCTCCCGGGATCCCCGTCCAGAGCAGCGGTGGTGTCCACACAATCACCACAACCGTGGGTGGCGTCACGGACAATATCCCCAAAACCCAAACCACCCCTTTTCACTCACGGGCGAGTAGCGCCGCTCGAGTCCCCGGGATCCGGCCATCGCTCGAGCCAACGAGCAGCAGCAGCCGTAGAGCAGCATCAGCCGGACCCGAGCAGTGGGAGAGCGCACCGTCCCCTCCTCCGCCCGCGACACTTCCAGCTTGGGACTGGTGTGGAGGGTAAAGTGGATCAGGATGCGCAGGAGGAGGAGGAGGCTGAGGAGCATGACATTTCGGAGCTGTAGAGTGTGTGTGAAACCCTGACTGAGGTAGGGCCTGCAAAACTTGGTGTGTGAAGCACTTGTTCCGTCCCTCGCTCAGACTGGGTCCCAGCTTGCACAATATTAACCCAGTGTGACGTCAACGAGATGTAGCGGCCTTGCCCACATGCACTTGTCCACGTGTCTGTGGTTAGGTGGCCTTTGGCTGAAACAGCGTTGTTCAGGGCACGTGTGATGTTTTGTGACACGTGGTTATGCAATGCGGGGACGGCACACCGTGAGAAATAGTGGCGGCTGTGGACCGAGTAACGTGGGACAGCTGCCACCATCAGGTCGCGGAATGCTTCTGTCTCAACCAGCCTAAAAGGCAACATTTCCAGCGCAAGCAGTCGCGAAATGTTAGCATTTAGAACTGTGGCATGTGGGGTGTTGGCAGTGTATTTGCGCCTGCGTTCAAAGGTTTGCTGAATGGATAACTGAACGTTGCGCTGGGACAAGGACGTGCTTGATGATGGTGTTCTTTCTGCGTAGGCAACTGCAGGTGCAGGAGTGGAGGAGGCTTGTTCGCAGGCAGCATGGACAGGGGATTGGCTCGCATGCACAACCAGCGAAGACGTAGCAGTGACATCAGCAAGCACTGCTCCTCGACTCTGTTGTACTTCCCACAAAGTCGGGTGCTTGGCTGACATGTGCCTGATCATGCTGGTGGTGGTCAGGCTGCTAGTTTTGGTACCCCTGCTGATGCTGGCATGGCAGGTGTTGCAAATGGCCTTTTTAGAATCATCTAGAGCCAACTTAAAAAACTGCCAGTGTCAGAGTTCCGGGTTTTCCAGTTTTCTTTTGAAAGAGCTTGCCCTTTGTTAACATGGAGTTTTCTGTTCTGTTGCCCTACTTCCTGTCCATCTGTTTAAAAGCCGCCCCTAAAGCTTAGTCCAGTGCCTGAGTATACTGCTTCCTGTGTGCTCCTGCCCTGCTGCTTTTGGTTCCTGATTGTTATTCGGATCCTCTTGGAAAACAACCGACACCGACTCTGGACTTCATCTGGTATCATCTAGCTGTGCCCGGACTCCGTTTGCCGTCTTTGGTCGGCACTTCTACCCGGTTCCTTCCGTTTAATACCACTCTGGACTCACATCACGTACGGACATTTTTGGACTTACCTATTGCCCTTTTGTGTCCCGGCTGCTGCGCATTTAGGGCTTCTGGGGTGATTGCCAGACAGTCCCTGTATAGGGGTTCGCTCTTGGTGGTCTCCCTGGGGGAGTCCGGTGCGCGGTCCCGGGAATTCCCTTTCGCTCCGTCCCTGGAAGGTATTTCCTGTATTTATGTTCTACTGTGTTTTTGTTCCGTTTATGTACATATTTGCTGGTTGCATATTATAAACGTCTTGCACCAAGAACTCGTCTCTGGTTGTCATTGCCCTAACGCAATCGAAATCCTCAATACATACAATAGTATTACAGCCAGACTCGGGAAGACCTAACATTTGTACAGGCACCTTGTGTCGTGTTGTTCCGGGGAACAGTTGCCTGACGTCTGCCTGGGGCCACCACTCTGCTTCTTACTGCCTGTTGTGATGCTACGCCTCCCTCCCCCTGTGCACTGCTGTCCTCGCTCTGCATATCCTCCTGCCAGGTTGGGTCAGTTACTGGATCATCCACCACGTCGTCTTCCTCTTCCGCACCCTGCTCCTCCTCCTGACTTCCTGACAATTGTGTCTCATCATCGTCCACCCCTTGTTGAGACACGTTGCCAACTTCGTGAGAACATTGCTGCTCAAATATTTGGGCATCTGTACATACAATCTCGTCATGGCCCACTTCAACAGGAGCTGGCGAGAGGCCAGAATTTGTGAATGGAAACGTGAACGAACAGCTCTTCCGAGTGTCCAAGTGTGGGATCAGTAATGCCCGTGGACGTGTACTCGGCCTGGTGGTAGGAAGGAGGATCAGGTTCTGAAATGTGCGGTGCAGTATCACGGCTACTGACACTTGACCGTGTGGAAGACAGAGTGTTTGTGGTGGTGCCAATCTGACTGGAAGCATTATCCGCTATCCAACTAACAACCTGTTGACACTGGTCTTGGTTCAAGAGCGGTGTACTGCTGCGGTCCCCAAGAATTTGGGACAGGACGTGCGAGCGACTAGATGTGGCCCTTTGTTGTGGCGAAATTAGAGCTTGCACACAAACTCGGTCTCTGCCTGCACCACCATCACGTCCACTTCCTTGTTCGTTGACAACGCCCTTGCGCATTTTGCAATGCTGTGCTGATGTGTATTCACTAGACTTGTGCGTTATATCCAAGTTTTTGCAAAACTCACACAAATGCAGCGGAAAACTGCCACCAAACGGCACACACGTGCGGTTTTTAAATGCAAGCACGGAGGCACTAAGAACCTAACAGGTCTCTATCTAGGGACAACGTGGAGCCTCCCAATTTTTGGCTGCCCTGCCTAAGGGCTATACTACAATAGACCCACTTCCTTACAATGGGCACTTCAGGTTTACAGGCCATCATGCACGTCTCTATCCAGGGACAATGTGGAGCCTCCCAATTTTTGGCTGCCCTGCCTAAGGGCTATACTACAATAGACCCACTTCCTTACAATGGGCACTTCAGGTTTACAGGCCATCATGCACGTCTCTATCCAGGGACAATGTGGAGCCTCCCAATTTTTGGCTGCCCTGCCTAAGGGCTATACTATAATACACCCACTTCCTTACAATGGGCACTTCAGGTTTACAGGCCCTCATGCACGTCTCTATCCAGGGACAACGTGGAGCCTCCCAATTTTTGGCTGCCCTGCCTAAGGGCTATACTACAATAGACCCACTTCCTTACAATGGGCACTTCAGGTTTACAGGCCATCATGCACGTCTCTATCCAGGGACAACGTGGAGCCTCCCAATTTTTGGCTGCCCTGGCAAAGGGCTATACTAAAATAGACCCACTTCCTTACAATGGGCACTTCAGGTTTACAGGCCATCATGCACGTCTCTATCCAGGGACAACGTGGAGCCTCCCAATTTTTGGCTGCCCTGGCAAAGGGCTATACTAAAATAGACCCACTTCCTTACAATGGGCACTTCAGGTTTACAGGCCATCATGCACGTCTCTATCCAGGGACAACGTGGAGCCTCCCAATTTTTGGCTGCCCTGGCAAAGGGCTATACTAAAATAGACCCACTTCCTTACAATGGGCACTTCAGGTTTACAGGCCATCATGCACGTCTCTATCCAGGGACAATGTGGAGCCTCCCAATTTTTGGCTGCCCTGCCTAAGGGCTATACTACAATAGACCCACTTCCTTACAATGGGCACTTCAGGTTTACAGGCCATCATGCACGTCTCTATCCAGGGACAATGTGGAGCCTCCCAATTTTTGGCTGCCCTGGCAAAGGGCTATACTAAAATAGACCCACTTCCTTACAATGGGCACTTCAGGTTTACAGGCCATCATGCACGTCTCTATCCAGGGACAACGTGGAGCCTCACAATTTTTGGCTGCCCTGGCAAAGGGCTATACTAAAATAGACCCACTTCCTTACAATGGGCACTTCAGGTTTACAGGCCATCATGCACGTCTCTATCCAGGGACAACGTGGAGCCTCCCAATTTTTGGCTGCCCTGGCAAAGGGCTATACTAAAATAGACCCACTTCCTTACAATGGGCACTTCAGGTTTACAGGCCATCATGCACGTCTCTATCCAGGGACAATGTGGAGCCTCCCAATTTTTGGCTGCCCTGCCTAAGGGCTATACTACAATAGACCCACTTCCTTACAATGGGCACTTCAGGTTTACAGGCCATCATGCACGTCTCTATCCAGGGACAATGTGGAGCCTCCCAATTTTTGGCTGCCCTGGCAAAGGGCTATACTATAATACACCCACTTCCTGACAATGGACACTTAATGTTTTGAGGCCATGATGCACGTCTCTACCCAGGGACAACGTGGAGCCTCCCAATTTTTGGCTGCCCTGCCTAAGGGCTATAGTACAATAGACCCACTTCCTTACAATGGGCATTTCAGGTTTACAGGCCCTCATGCACGTCTGTATGCAGGGGCATTGGTGAACCTCACAATTTTGGACTGCCCTGGCAAAGGAAAATACTACAAAGACTCACTTCCTCAAAATGGGCACATTAGACTCAAGAGGCCTTCATGTACGTCTCTTCTCAGGGACATCGGAGTGCCACACAATGTTTTCACGTAAAATCTTTCATGTATTATCTCAAAAAGTAACATACACCAGCTCTATCTCACTATTGGGTATGTGCCCTTAACATTTCCGCCGTGAAAAATCATTTTGGGGTCATTTTGGAAGGTTTTCTGGTGAGTCCGTAAAAATGGCGTAAAACGCGGACAAAATTGTTCACAGCTGTGACTTTTCAGTGATAAATGCTTCAAGGGGTCTTCCCCATGCTGTTGCCATGTCATTTGAGCACTCTTCTGAGACTTTTGTGCCATTTTTAGGGTTTCTCCATGCTGCCGGGGGGTCATTTCACAAAAATACTCGGGTCTCCCATAGGATAACATTGGGCTCGTTGCTCGGCCCGAGTACACGAGTATCTTGGGAGGCTCGGCCCGAGCTTCGAGCACCCGAGCTTTTTAGTACTCGCTCATCACTAGTTAGGAATAAAGATGGGATGCTACGCTTCTGTGTGGATTACAGGTGACTGAACACCTGCACCGTCCGGGACTCTTATCCACTACTGACCGAGAATACAGGAATCCCTATCTGGGAAAGGCAAAGTACTTCTCTTCTCTAGATCTGGCGAGCGGGTACTGGCAGGTTCCCGTGGCTGAAGACAGCCTTTATCCTTCCCATAGAGTTATTTGATTTTAACAGGATGCCATTTGGGTTAACTAATGCTCCCGGAACGTTTCAGCATCTGATAGATAGGTGTCTAGGTGACCTGATCTTCGAGTCAACCCTGATATACCTCGACAATATTATCATCTAAGCACCCACATTTAAGGAACATATTAACAGGCTGAGTCAGGTGTTGGAGCAACTGCAGAGGCTAAAGGTAAAATCCAAGAAGGGCTGCCTGTTTCAATAGGAAATCGAATACCTGGGTCACACCGTACCCGGTGAGGGGGAGTATCCAACACCAGCAAAGGTGGCTGTAGTGCAAAAATGTCTGACTCCCACAGCACTGAAATAACTCAAGGCCTTTTTAGTATTATCCAGGTTCTACCGAAAGTTCATCAAGGACTTTGTAAAGATCGCAGTACCCCTGCATAAGCTACTGAGAGGGACAGTGGGAAGCACCAAATATCAACCTCTTCAGTGGGCCCCCAACCAGGAAGAAACATTCCGATACCTGAAAATGGCGCTAAAACAATGCCGCTATATTGGCGTACTTTACTCAGCCTTTCGTGCTGTACACTGACAGCAGTCTTTACGGGATGGGAGCAGTACTGGCTCAGGTCCAAGAAGCATGAATAAGGGTAGTAGCATGTGCCAGTCATTCCCTGCATGACTCAGAGAAAAACTTCAATAACTACAGTTCATTCAAATTGGAGCTGCTGGCTCTGGTGTGGACTATCACTGAAAAGTTTGCCAAAAATCTATCAGGGGTGGATGTCCAGGTGAGCACCGACAATAACCTCCTTGCTTACCTGGGGAACACAAAACTTGGCTCACTGGAACAACGTTAGGTTGCCAGAATATCCAGATTCTAGTAGAAAATATCCTACCTGTCGAAAGTCGAAAACACGCAGAAGTGACCTTGGAGCAACCAACGTTGATGAAGAAATGGAGGGGGATGAGACGCCTGACTTTAAGCGCTTTGCCACGGCGCTTGTGAAAGCTCAAGAGGCTAGGGAAGAATATAGGCTTAACCAGGTCCTGGCTCACCCTAGGATGTGACTACAGCATTCCGACCCTGAGCTGGCCAAAATATGGCTGTGGATGGCCCTTAACCAATGACCCAGCCGAGAGGAAAGAGAGAGCCTTTCAGTTGTGGCCCTACAAAGCTTTGGTCAGTGGGAGCACCTCACTATGGAGAATTGTTTACTCTATCGATGAATCCAGTTACCGAGAGAGTTTGGGACCACCTGGCAAGTTGTAATCCCGGAAGGAATAGTGTCATGCCTGGACAAAAAAGCTGATGAGAAGGGTGCTCACTTCGGAGTGGAGAAGACGTTCCAGTGGCTACAGCAGCTGGTACACTGGCCTCAGTTACATCGGGCAGTTGAGGATGTCTGCCAGACATGTTGACAATGAGATTTGGTTAAGTCTCCCGAATAGCGGGCACCCATGCAGGTGTTGAGGATTTCTAGACCTGTAGAGATATTGATGGTCGACTACCTGATGATTGGCCCATCCCACAACGGTAATGAATACTGTTTGGCGATAACAGACCACTTCACGAAGTTCAACTTCATTTGTGTTTACAGGTGCCCGAAGAGGATCAACTCTGATCAAGGAGCTTGCTTCCAGGGTAAGGTGATGCAGGAGCTACATCGGATATATGACATTGAGAAGTCTTGCACAACTCCTTATTACCCTCAGGGGAATGACGCTTGCTTCCATAGAACACTGCTTTAAATGCTGCGAACCCTAGAAGATGATCAGAAAATGAGGTGGACAGAGTTTGTACCAGAAATGGTGTGGGTGTACAACAACCGGGTGCATGCTACCACAGGATATCCCCCATATACCCTCATGTGAGGGCCGTGAGATTACCCATTTGCAACTCAACCAAGAGAAAGATTGGCCCTGGTTAGACTCATCCAAGTGGGTACAGGAACATCAACACTGTCTCCGGTCCCTGCGGCAGCTCGTAGAACAGAGATTCTGGAGTTGAGCCATCCTGTTGGGACATCAGTACAAGAGGCACCCTTACAACCGGGGGATCAAGTGCAAGTATGGGCCAAACAGCCAAGAATAAACTGGATCATCATTGGGAGGCTGTTCCCTACTGGGTGGAGAGAAGAGTTAACCTTTATAATGCAGTGTATAAGGTACGACCTGAAGAAGAGGTGACAGGTCATAGCTGATCATTACACCGGAATATACTTCCCACCTGAGTGTCCGAAGCAGAAGAACGCAGACTTCAGAGCTCACCAGAACAGCCAACGTCGGTGACCAAAGGGGCCATGGGGGAAGAAGATGGCTGGTGGACGCCCCCTGCCAGGCTCCAAAGGGTGGCTCTTCCACTCCCAGCACTGGAAAAAGGAGGATCCTAGGCTGAGCCTCAACCTGCAGCCCCCGAAGTCTTTAGTGCTCCTGATGAATGGCCTCTAGAGGGATCTTGTAGTACTGAGTGGGCCAATGCTGGTGTCCCCCCTACAAGATATGCTCAAGACAAGATCATCTGGTCACAGCTAGTGCGACATGAGCAGAAATGTGATCAGTTGATCAGGTTCGATCCTCGAGAATAGTAGGGTCCTGAATTATCATTCTCTCCAGAGAACTGGCAAACTTAATATCAAAAGGAATAGAGGAAGGTGGGCACAACAGCCTGTTCAGTCACACCAACCTAGTAGGATTAGTAGTGGGACACTGCTCTCTGCTGACCGAGAAAAGAAGAATCGCTTAGGAAAGAAAAATCACCTAACAATGAAAATCCAGCCAGCAGTTTCCTGGAGGGAGGTTTTTCAGTGTAGGATGAGTTCAAAAGGGAGCAATGACTCAGCAGCAGGTTATAAAAGCCCTGGAGGTGACGAGAAGGGAAGTTTTGGCACCAAGAGAGAGAGAAGCATAGAGACGTGCACGCAGGGATGAGGAAGGTTGCCTCCCTTGCAGAAGAGTTGAGTGGCCCGATCGCTGCTTCCAAGCAGTCAATGTCAGGTTATGTGCCAGAAGATTACCCTCAGCCCAGACTGTGAGGTAAAGCCGCTGATGTTGCCTGTCAAAAACCTAAGCCCAAACTGCAAGGTCAAGCCACAGACAATACGTGCCAAGGCCCCAAGCCTAGTCTGTGTGGTCAAGCCATAGACAACAAATTTCAAGACCTCCAGTTTAGACTATGTGGTCAAGCCGCAGATGCAATCTGTGAAGATTGGCATCTATGGGTGACCAGAGTTCACCAGGCTGTTGCTTCCTGCTCGACAGTGCGGTACTTAATGCAGGGACTGTATTGATAGTGTCCCAGATTTAATCCGTTATACAAGTTATTCACTGTTTGTCCAGAGAGACTTAAAAAATAATACTGTTGGGACTTTAGACAGTGGCCCTGACATACGTACTCCCTTCATGGTGGTTGATTTGGGTTAATAACTGTTTAGTAGCGCAGTGTTCCTTCTGGGGCCAGCTAAACCAGACATGTATACAGATATGTCATATTTATTGCATGTGTAAACTGAATAAACTGTGATCAATTTTTCCTATGATAACAATTCACTGTATCAGCCCTATCCCTGTTTGTGTAATAATAAAAATTGTTTGAGTCAACACTGTGTCTTCCTACTCTGTGTGTGGCATCCCCGACCTGCTGTTACACCACTGCCTTCTTATATCCTCCACCCTTCCAAAAGCTGCTTTTTCTTATTTGCACTTCACAACTACACTTTCCTGCCCCCTCCCAGCTGCACTCTACTCCCCCTTCCCTCACTGCCCTGTAGCTGATGCTATAACATGCCTCACTGCTGTTCTGTGATGGTGACAGGGTGTCAACATCTTCATGAAGTTTGCTGTCAGAGATCCAACTTTCATATGTCTGTGAGTATATAGTGTGTACAAAAATGCACATATATACAATATATAAAACTAAATATATTGTTTATGTGTGCATTTGTGTAAATAAGTGCATGTGTACATGAGTGACATTTTTAGTGATAAGATTCAGACATTGGAAAGCATAATTAATGCTAAAAGGGTAAAAAAAATCTTAAAAATAGCAAAACTAATGTTTGATTAAAAAAACTACCATTTTTATATGCAAAATTAATGAATCCCTAATGTTATTTATAGCTCAAATATAATGTACAGCAAGCAAAAAAAATATACAAGGATGGAGGACAAAGATACAAGCATGGGATGGGAAAGTTGGGTACTGAGGAAAAGAGGCTCTTTCTCTCAGAACCTAGCTTTCCAAGGTTCTGCTATACATCTTTCCCTCAGTACCCAGCTTTCCCATGCTCTGCTATACATCTTTCCCTCAGCCCCCAGATTTCCCATGCTCTGCTATACATTTTTCCCTCAGCAGCCCGCTTTTTCATGCTCTGATATCCCTCTTTCCCTCAGCACCCAGCTTTCCAATGTTCTGATATCCATCTTTCCCTCAGCACCCCGCTTTTTCATACTCTGATATCCCTCTTTCCCTCAGCACCCAGCTTTCCAATGTTCTGATATCCATCTTGTCTTCAGCACCGAGCTTTCCCATGCTCTCCTTTACATATTTCCCTCAGCCATTAACCTTATCTCTGCCATTAACCTGCCAATTATTTGATTTACATTTTGTATATTTTTTATATTGTCAGTTTTCTAAACACAATCTGAGGATTGAAAGTCTGAGCTTTTTTGCCAGACAGGAAGAATTCTGAAAAAAATGACCATTACATATGTCTCCTGGCGTAAAAGAGGCGTCTCATCAACATAGTCTGGTTACCACTTACAGACCGGAGGGAGAGCAAATCAAGCATATAATTATTAAACACTGCTGAAGCCTCTTAAGATTTGGCCACCAATTATCTAAATGTTTGAATGATCAGCACAATGTTATTTTCAAGAGAGTCATAAATGTAAGCAATGTCTAACTTGATTTCCGTTTGTGGAGGTGGAAAAATAAAAATTGACTAATCATGGGGGACTTATTTGAGAACGATTTTCTTTCACGTGGCTAAAGTCAGTTCATGAGAATTTGAAAGCATGGACTAAAATGTGGATATCTGAAGTTGTGAACAATGTTGAAAATGGTTGATGGTAATGTTATATTATTAACTTATGTCAATCAGTAGACAAAATATTAAGTGATTCCTGCTTCCAGTCATTTAATAGTAAGAGTAAGCTTTTGGGGTCTCAAGAGCAAGACCCCAACTGCTCAAAAGAGCAAAATAGTGGCTAAAACATATCAGTCCATTAATTTAATCTTTTGCATTCATAAACTTCATTTGATTCAGAGGAAGGCTTAAAGTGACAAGTTATCTCCAAAAATTATTATAAGTTAATACCTACAGGAGATGTGTAGCTGCTAAATGTTTCCTTAAGATCTAGTTGCTTTGCTGCTTTTGATGGGAAAGCTTTGGTTAATTCTGACCTAACCATGAGTGGCATTATTCAGACACCGGCTGTATTTTTGTTGTCATGTATGTTTAACTCTGAAATGCTATGGCATTTCATAGAAGACAACCAAGGACTATGAGTCTCAGCTACCTAGTCTGAGGACTCGGGCGCACGTTGCGTAATTGCATGCATTTATGCTGCGTATTGCACTGCAGCTTAAATGCATGCATCCTGCGTCCCCAGCACAATCTATGTAGATTGTGCATGACACGTGCGCACGTTGCTTTTTTGAACGCAGCGATTTGGATGCCAAAAATTTGACCCAAATCCATGCGTACAAAAAAGCAGCATGTCAATTAATTTGTGCGCTTTGGATGCTGTTCCCACTCTGTCTATGGTGGGAGCAGCATCCCGAGAGCATAAATTTGGCATTTATTCTGCTGAAACACTGCATCCATTACGCAGTGTTTCTACAGCGATTTGAAGCACACATGTGCTGTCAAATCACTGCAGAAATTTCAGCAGGTACATGCGAACATAGCCTTAGACAGGTCCTCAATGGTTTCCTATACTGGAATGTCTTTCCTTTATACATGTATCAGAAACTGTGGAACGAAGGGCGCATAGGGTCTTACCAGATAAAATTAAGAGATAAAAGATAAAGACATAGTCACCTATAGGAGTTGTAAAAGGTCACAACACCTAAAAACCCATCACAGACTAGACTAGACTAACCCATTTGTTTCTAAAATTAAGGTTATTCAACAATTTTTAATTGTTCCTTGCATTTTTATGGTTTAATTGCATTTTATAATTATACATTTGTATACATCTTTATAATTTTACAGATTTTTTCTGTAATTTCCATCGATACATATATAAAAAAAATTTTGCTCCTTAATAATTTTTATTTCCTTTTTCTTCCTTTTTTCTTTCTTTTTGTGTCTCTCCTTTTCTTGCTTCCACCACCTCTGGCTATTTTTCTGCTCAACTAACACCTGAACAAGCCAAACAGACATATGGATTAATTAATCCAGTATAGTCTCCAGTGATCATACCATTAACGGGGGTTAAAATCTCAACAATACACAAATTTTTTCCTTATTTTTCTTTTTTATCACCCATATATATATACATATATATATATATATATATATATATATATATATATATATATATATATATATATATATATAATCTTCATGAAAACAACATATATTTATTTCATCTTTAATTTTTTCAAAAAACCTCAGTTTTAGAAAGTGGGATATAATGTTTTGCATGATCTGTACTAAATCTTGAAGGCTGTTATCTTCTCTGTCTTTTTACCAATAAGGATCCCGCCAGTTTTCAACTGGGGGAGGTCCTATGACGTAGCAGGCTGGCGGTATATATACTTGCTCACATGGACTCGCTGTACATTATCCTTGTCTTTAATATACTGTCCTGAGGAAGTGGACAGAGACCCCTGAAACGCGTAGACCTGTATATGTGCTTACAATAAACAACTTGGATTAATAATATTTACTATTGGCATTGGTGACAAGCGTGGCGGTGAGCCCCAATTTTTTTTCCCTGTGAAAAGTTAATTTCCTTTATACACACATAGAGAGAGACCTGTAAGTCATGGGGAGCCGGGCAGTGAGAAGACGCTGGGGATCTGCCATTAGGAATTGTCACCCTGGATAACTTCTAAAGCATAATTTCAGAACAAAACATACGTGGCCTCAATAACACAAATAGTATATCAGTCACAGACACTCCTTACAAGGTCCCTTTAGCCTAGGGCAGAACTGTGATCTGTGACCACAGCTTAGCTACTGTGACTACTGGGATTCAAGCGTAGTCTGAAACACACCTCCTGTTTCACTATTGGTTCAAACTGCTGTTTTTTCACTTAATCTGCAGCTCTGCTTCTTCAGATTGGCTGGTGTGTATAAACTTAATTATATCAAAAGCTCATTTGTTATTGTAGCAAGAGATAATTAATTTCAATGTCCAGTTTAATAAACTACCAAGGAGAGAAAGATGATAGGTATCTATTTACTACAACACATAGACTGATGGGAATAAGTCTTAGTTAGTCTTTGCAAGTCTTGTTGTTGCTCCTGTTTATGGTGATTTTTACTGCGCTTCTGAGTGGTATGAACATTCCCCTACTGTGCGTTACTTCCTCCAAATTTTCTTTACTTGTTTTTGCTACTCCCCAGTACACATATTGTCTCTCTCGTGTTTTGAGTGCTGTGTGAACGAGCTTCCGTTCTCCATTGTCCGTGTCATTTTGTAGGGCTTTGTCTTTGTGTTTTTTGGCCCACCCCAAGGGTGTGGGAGAGGGGAACAACAATCAGCATCCAGACAGAAGTTAGGGTCACGTTGGTTTCCATCAAACCTACCATCGAGATAAAGGACAGCACAGGATCACGGTCTTAGGGCCAGTCTAGAGGCTGCTTTCCTGTCTTCATTTACCCCATATAACAGAGAATAGTAGAGATAGGTGATAATTAGTGATGAGCGAGCATGCTTGTCACTACTCGGTACTCGCACGAGTATCGCTGTACTCGGGCTGCTCGGCGGGGACCGAGTAATCTCGCGATACTCGTGCTGTACTTGTGGTCTTCATTTCTGCATGTTGGCGCTCTTTTGAGAGCCAGCCCTCATGCAGGGATTGGCTGGCAGACCACTGCAATGCCACAGCCCTGTTAGTTGTGGAATTGCAGTGATTGGCCGGCCTGCACAGCGTGACCGAGCCTTTATATCGGCCGGCGCGCTGTGCTCTGCTCACAGCTATCCAGACTGTCAGTGCAGGGAGAGTGTCGCTGATTCAGGGAAAGCTTTGCGGCCCTTTATAGCTTTTTCAGTTGCAGGGCTGCAAACAGTGTGACCAAAAGTCCTTCTCAGGACTATTCTAGTTGTATACAGGCAGGCAGGGTATAGCCAGGTCAGAGTACAGTAGCAGAGTCCTTCTCAGGACTATTGTTGCTATATACAGGCAGGGTATAGCCAGGTCTGAATACAGGCTAGTGACCAAAAGAGTCCTTGTCAGGACTATTGTACCAGTATACAGGCAGGCAGGCAGGCAGGGTAGTGGTGACCGTATACCAGCCTTCATCATATCTGGGGCTGGTGTACACAGTGTAAAACAGTCCAGATAGTGTCTGACTTGTCTGTAATTGTCGCTCCCCAAAAAAACCTGTTAGGTTCTTATTGCGTCCGTGCTTGGTTTTTAAAACCGCACGTGTGTGCCTGTTGGTGGCAGCGTACAGGTGCACTTGTGTGCAATTTCCAGAAACTTTGATATAACGCACAAGTAGTGAATATACACGTCAGCAGTGCACAGCATTGCAAAATGCGCAAGGGCATTGGCAAGGAACAAGGAAGTGGACGTGATGGTGGTGCAGGCAGAGGCCGAGGTCATGGGCAAGCTCTAATTTCGCCACAACAAAGGGCCACATCTAGTCGCTCGCACGTCCTGTCCCAAATTCTTGGGGACCACAGCAGTACACCGCTCTTGAACCAAGACCAGTGTCAACAGGTTGTTAGTTGGATAGCAGATAATGCTTCCAGTCAGATTGGCACCACCACAAACACTCTGTCTTCCACACGGTCAAGTGTCAGTAGCCGTGATACTGCACCGCACATTTCTGAACCTGATCCTCCTTCCTACCACCAGGCTGAGTACACGTCCTCCTCGGACATTAATGATCCCACACTTGGACACTCGGAAGAGCTGTTCACGTTTCCATTCACACATTCTGGCCTCTCGCCAGCTCATATTGAAGTGGGTCATGAGGAGATCGTCTGTACAGATGGCCAAATATTTGAGCAGCCACGTTCTCACGAAGTTGGCAACGTGTCTCAACAAGTGGTGGACGATGATGAGACACAATTGTCAGGAAGTCAGGAGGAGGAGCAGGGTGCGGAAGAGGAAGACGACGTGGTGGATGATCCAGTAACTGACCCAACCTGGCAGGAGGATATGCAGAGCGAGGACAGCAGTGCACAGGGGGAGGGAGGCGTAGCATCACAACAGGCAGTAAGAAGCAGGGTGGTGGCCCCAGGCAGAAGTCAGGCAACCGTTCCCCGGAACAACACGACGACACAAGGTGCCTGTACAAATGTTAGGTCTTCCCGAGTCTGGCAGTTTTTTAAGTTGGATCCAGATGATTCAAAAAGGCCATTTGCAACACCTGCCGTGCCAGCATCAGCAGGGGTACCAAAACTAGCAGCCTGACCACCACCAGCATGATCAGGCACATGTCAGCCAAGCACCCGACTTTGTGGGAAGTACAACAGAGTCGAGGAGCAGTGCTTGCTGATGTCACTGCTACGTCTTCGCTGGTTGTGCATGCGAGCCAATCCTCTGTCCATGCTGCCTGCGAACAAGCCTCCTCCACTCCTGCACCTGTAGTTGCCTACGCAGAAAGAACACCATCATCAAGCACGTCCTTGTCCCAGCGCAGCGTTCAGTTATCCATTCAGCAAACCTTTGAACGCAGGCGCAAATACACTGCCAACACCCCACATGCCACAGTTCTAAATGCTAACATTTCGCGACTGCTTGCGCTGGAAATGTTGCCTTTTAGGCTGGTGGAGACAGAAGCATTCCGTGACCTGATGGCGGCAGCTGTCCCACGTTACTCGGTCCCCAGCCGCCACTATTTCTCCCGGTGTGCCGTCCCCGCGTTGCATAACCACGTGTCACAAAACATCACACGTGCCCTGAACAACGCTGTTTCACCCAAGGTCCACCTAACCACAGACACGTGGACAAGTGCTTGTGGGCAAGGCCGCTACATCTCGTTGACGGCACACTGGGTTAATATTGTGGAAGCTGGGACCCAGTCTGAGCGAGGAACGGAACACGTCGTTCCCACACCAAGGTTTGCAGGCCCTACCTCAGTCAGTGTTTCACCCACACTCTACAGCTCCGGAATGTCATGCTCTTCAGCCTCCTCCTCCTCCTGCGCATCCTCATCCACTGTGCCCTCCACACCAGTCACAAGCTGGAAGCACTGCAGCACTGCCTCGGCTAAGCGGCAACAGGCTGTGCTGAAGCTAATCTGCATAGGTGACAAACCCCACAATGCAGAAGAGCTGTGGACAGCTCTGAAACAGCAGGCAGATCACTGGCTCACACCTCTGAACCTAAAGCCAGGAAAGGTCGTGTGTGACAATGGCCGGAACCTGGTGGCGGCTTTGAGGCGAGGCCAGCTGACACATGTTCCATGCGTGGCCCATGTGCTCAACCTCGTGGTTCAGCGGTTTATAAAGTCATACCCAGAGCTGTCTGATCTGCTGGTAAAAGTTCGCCGCCTGTCTGCACATTTTCGAAAGTCACCTACTGCTTCAGCCGGCCTTGCCGGCTTTCAGCGCCGTTTGCATCTTCCGGCTCACAGACTGGTGTGTGATGTCCCCACGCGTTGGAATTCAACTCTGCACATGTTGGTCAGGATATGTGAGCAGAAGAGGGCAGTTGTTGAGTACCTGCATCACCTAAGCCGTCGGGAAATGGGTAAAACTCCACACATAACACCTGAGGAGTGGAGATGGATGTCAGACCTATGTACCATCCTCCAAAACTTTGAGGACTCCACCAAGATGGTGAGTGGTGATGACGCCATTATTAGCGTCACCATACCGCTACTCTGCCTTCTAAAACGGTCTCTGCTGAAAAACAAACATGATGCATTGCAGGCGGAGCGCGATGAGTTGCAGCAAGAAACAGTAGTGGGTGTGGGTGATAACACACAGCCCAGCCTCGTCTCATCACAACGTGCAGTGGAGGACTATGACGAGGAGGAGGATGAAGACATGGAGCAACTCTCCGGCCAAATTGAGGATATGACATGCACACCAGTCATATCCTCGGTTCAGCGTGGCTGGCCAGAGGACAGGGTAGATGAGGAGGAGGAGGAGGAGGAGGAGGACAGCATGTTCAGTCATCTTGTTGGTCAGGCTACTGAAGTCCTGGCTGTTAAGAGTCTGGCGCACATGGCTGACTTTATGGTAAGCTGCCTGTCTCGTGACCCTCGCGTTAAGAACATCTTGGCCGACAATCATTACTGGTTGGTAACACTGTTAGACCCACGCTACAAGGAGAACTTTTTGTCTCTTATTCCCGTGGAGGAGAGGTCAACCAAAATGCAGCAGTTCTGGAAGGCCATACTCACGGAAGTAGGCAAAGCATTCCCCTCACAAAACGCTAGCGGCATAGGTCAGGAATCAGTGGACAACCGAGGCGTACAGCCGAGAGAGGCACAAGTCCAATCCGCCAGAGGTAGGGGAACAGTCTTTAAGATGTGGGACAGTTTTCTCAGCCCCTCACGTACCACAGCCCCTGAGGTGCGGGGTAGTGCCACAAGAAATCCTAAGTTTGCCCAGATGCTGAAGGAGTACCTTGCAGATCGAACAACTGTACTCCGACATTCCTCTGTGCCTTACAATTATTGGGTATCCAAGCTGGACACGTGGCATGAATTGGCTCTCTACGCCTTGGAAGTCCTGGCCTGCCCTGCTGCTAGCGTTTTGTCAGAGCGTGTTTTTAGTGCCGCAGGTGGAATCATTACAGATAAACGCACCCGCCTGTCAACTGAAAATGCTGACAGGCTGACTCTGATCAAGATGAACAAGGGTTGGATTGGGCGAGACTTCACCACACCACCAGCAAATGAGAGCGGAATTTAAAGTTTGCCATGTACCTCCACTCACCCATGGGTACACACTTCTGGACTTTGGATAATCGCTGGACTGCTCCTCCTTCTCCTCATGCGCCACCATGATGATGACCGTTACAAATTGCAATACTTAGGCCTTTGTTTCAGGTATACCCCCAGTGGTAAATTTTTTCGCCCATTCTTTGCAGAATGGACATTACAACGACAGGAGACCCGCTCCTTTGCAATGGGAACAATGTTTTGAGGCCCTCATGCACGTCTCTACCCAGGGACAACATGGAGCCTCCCAATTTTTGGCTGCGCTGCCTAAGGGCTATACTATAATACACCCACTTCCTTAAAATGGACACTTAATGTTTTGAGGCCCTCATGCACGTCTCTACCCAGGGACAACGTGGAGCCTCCCAATTTTTGGCTGCCCTGCCTAAGGGCTATACTATAATACACCCACTTCCTTAAAATGGACACTTAATGTTTTGAGGCCCTCATGCACGTCTCTACCCAGGGACAACGTGGAGCCTCCCAATTTTTGGCTGCCCTGCCTAAGGGCTATACTATAATACACTCACTTCCTTAAAATGGACAATTAATGTTTTGAGGCCCTCATGCACGTCTCTACCCAGGGACAACGTGGAGCCTCCCAATTTTTGGCTGCCCTGCCTAAGGGCTATACTATAATACACCCACTTCCTTAAAATGGACACTTAATGTTTTGAGGCCCTCATGCACGTCTCTACCCAGGGACAACATGGAGCCTCCCAATTTTTGGCTGCCCTGGCAAAGGGCTATACTGAAATAGACCCACTTCCTTACAATGGGCACTTCAGGTTTACAGGCCATCATGCACGTCTCTATCCAGGGACAATGTGGAGCCTCCCAATTTTTGGCTGCCCTGGCAAAGGGCTATACTGAAATAGACCCACTTCCTTACAATGGGCACTTCAGGTTTACAGGCCATCATGCACGTCTCTATCCAGGGACAATGTGGAGCCTCCCAATTTTTGGCTGCCCTGGCAAAGGGCTATACTGAAATAGACCCACTTCCTTACAATGGGCACTTCAGGTTTACAGGCCATCATGCACGTCTCTATCCAGGGACAATGTGGAGCCTCCCAATTTTTGGCTGCCCTGGCAAAGGGCTATACTGAAATAGACCCACTTCCTTACAATGGGCACTTCAGGTTTACAGGCCATCATGCATGTCTCTATCCAGGGACAATGTGGAGCCTCCCAATTTTTGGCTGCCCTGGCAAAGGGCTATACTGAAATAGACCCACTTCCTTACAATGGGCACTTCAGGTTTACAGGCCATCATGCACGTCTCTATCCAGGGACAATGTGGAGCCTCCCAATTTTTGGCTGCCCTGGCAAAGGGCTATACTGAAATAGACCCACTTCCTTACAATGGGCACTTCAGGTTTACAGGCCATCATGCACGTCTCTATCCAGGGACAATGTGGAGCATCCCAATTTTTGGCTGCCCTGGCAAAGGGCTATACTGAAATAGACCCACTTCCTTACAATGGGCACTTCAGGTTTACAGGCCATCATGCACGTCTCTATCCAGGGACAATGTGGAGCCTCCCAATTTTTGGCTGCCCTGGCAAAGGGCTATACTGAAATAGACCCACTTCCTTACAATGAGCACTTCAGGTTTACAGGCCATCATGCACGTCTCTATCCAGGGACAATGTGGAGCCTCCCAATTTTTGGCTGCCCTGGCAAAGGGCTATACTGAAATAGACCCACTTCCTTACAATGGGCACTTCAGGTTTACAGGCCATCATGCACGTCTCTATCCAGGGACAATGTGGAGCCTCCCAATTTTTGGCTGCCCTGGCAAAGGGCTATACTGAAATAGACCCACTTCCTTACAATGGGCACTTCAGGTTTACAGGCCATCATGCACGTCTCTATCCAGGGACAATGTGGAGCCTCCCAATTTTTGGCTGCCCTGGCAAAGGGCTATACTGAAATAGACCCACTTCCTTACAATGGGCACTTCAGGTTTACAGGCCCTCATGCACGTCTGTATGCAGAGGCATTGGTGAACCTCACAATTTTGGACTGCCCTGGCAAAGGAAAATACTACAAAGACTCACTTCCTCAAAATGGGCACATTAGACTCAAGAGGCCTTCATGTACGTCTCTTCTCAGGGACATCAGAGTGCCACACAATGTTTTCACGTAAAATCTTTCATGTATTAATCTCAAAAAGTAACATACACCAGCTCTATCTCACTATTGGGTATGTGCCCTTAACATTTCTGCCATGAAAAATCATTTTGGGGTCATTTTGGAAGGTTTTCTGGTGAGTCCGTAAAAATGGCGTGAAACGCGGACAAAATTGTTCACAGCTGTGACTTTTGAGTGATAAATGCTTCAAGGGGTCTTCCCCATGCTGTTGCCATGTCATTTGAGCACTCTTCTGAGACTTTTGTGACATTTTTAGGGTTTCTCCATGCTGCCGGGGGGTCATTTCACAAAAATACTCGGGTCTCCCATAGGATAACATTGGGCTCGTTGCTCGGGCCGAGTACACGAGTATCTTGGGAGGCTCGGCCCGAGCTTCGAGTACCCGAGCTTTTTAGTACTCGCTCATCACTAGTGATAATGCCGCGCCACAGATCACTTCTGGAACAGTAGGATTAACGTATCTTTATTGGCAATATACCTATGCCAATAAAGATACGTTAATCCTACTGTTCCAGAAGTGATCTGTGGCGCGGCATTATCACCTATCTCTACTATTCTCTGTTATCTGCCGTCGGGTGGCTGCTGCCTGGATTAATGATTCACATGCTGTCAAAGGGGTTGTGACTTGCACAACTCCATCTGGTGAGTATTCACTCCCCCTCCTTCACCCCATATTATTGGGGTAATACCCTATTTGCGCTTCTTTTTCCACAGTTATATACAGTTCATTTACCCCATGACAATTGCCTTGTCTTCAGCCCTCTTTGCTTATGCTGTCTCAGAGTTAGCCAGTAAACCACAGCTATACCTCCTTTGGGCTCCTGGTCGTATCCTTCATAAAAAATAATCTAATGTAAAAATGAAAGATCACTATCTTTTTTGTTCACTTTTATATAAATTTAGGGGTAGTGAGACATATTAATAAATACTGACATATAGCAAAGCAGTAATTAAAGAGGAATTCTCAAGTTCTCAAGTTTAAAGGGAACCTATCTCCAGATTCTTCCCTATTAAACCAAAAATATCACCTTCTGCAGCTCCTGAGCTGCATTCTATAAAGGTGCACCTTGTTGATAGCCCCCTTTTCAGACCTACAAAACAAATTTATAAAATATTACCTTTCATATGCAAATTAGTTTGGTTGGCCAGATAGGCGGGCTCTATTTCGCCTTCTTTCCTCCCTCCTGTTGCTGTTCGCCGTCCCCCAGTCTTGATTTGCATGGATGACGACGGCCCCGTCATCCTCCATGCTGATGCGGAAGTCACGTGACGGGCGCAGTTAGCAGAGGCCACTATCTCGGGCCTGAGCAGAAACTATCCCTGTCGCGCCGGTGATGTATTTGCTCAGGCTCGAGATTATGGGCGGCACTGTGCATGACCTCACCAGCGTCATCCTAGTACCCGCCCATAATCTTGACCCTGCGCAAATACATCACCGGCGCGCGAGAGCGATCGTTTCTGCTCAGGCCCGCAATAATACGGAAAAATCTGATGACAGGTTCCCTTTAAACGTTATCTGAATTTCCCAGTCACTGATGGTCTGAACCCTAGCACCCCCACTGATCCCAAGAACCATTTCTTTGACAAACACTGTGTGAATGTATTGGAAGTCGTTCATATGTACCGTCGCTCCATTCATTCTTCAAAGATTGTTGTACCCCAGTCAAGTGCATTGCTCCGCAATCTCAGGTGGTCCCATTAAAAATGAATAGAACGGCAGTGTATGTAATCAACCGATGCTCCTGTAAGAGTAGTGACCTATTGTGATTGTGTTCTTACTCCTGAAGACAGCAATGATGTTATTGTAGTGTTATGTAGTGTAATGTGAAAAATGTCTTGCATCTTTTCTGAATAATATCATGTAGATTGTAATGTGAAGTATTAAAATGTGTTCCTGTGATATGTAGTAATGCATAATGTAAGGTATAATGTATAGCTGTTTAATAGGTAATAATGTAAATGTAATCTTAATGTGATGTTTTTCAAGGGAGTGGAAATCTGCCCAGCAACAAACAGTATGGTTAGAAGTAGTTAAGGGTGGGGACTAACTTATAATGGTAGGGGTTAGTTGATAGGGTAAAAGACGGTTAATTCTAGAAGAGTTGGTTGAGTGAAGATCTAGTGAGTGAAAGTGACAGACTCATAGTCGGTCTTGAAGGTCGCATACAGTGGGTGGATTGTGAGAGTAGAGAAAAGAAAGGAAACTGGAGTCATCATAGATCATAATCTTGAGAGTTGACTGAGGCAAGCAGTAAACAACATTGAAACGCGAGACAAATGCTTGAAAGGAGAAGACCCAGATAATCGGAGCTGGAGGAAAGGACTCTAGTGGCCAGACCCCTTAACCGTCAAGGTAGCGGGTTAACCCTAACTGACATGTGACTGTAGTCGGCCTATCCGAGTGGATTCTTCCCGAGCGTCTGACCACGGTGTTCCCTGATCCTCATCCCTGTAAGGTGACTAGACGGGGAACCGCTGCAAGGGATAGTGATTATCACGAGTTTTGCTGTAACGTTGAGCTGGGTTGTGCTGGAACTCACAGAACCAGTGAGATCTTAAGCAATTCATTGGGAACTAGGACGGTGTCTGATCATGCCTTGTAAAACTGTAACGTGCTGGAAGATATGTGCCCACTATCTGGAGTGTAAAGTTTTTGCAGAGAATGAACTGTTAGGTAAAGGGTTGTTTGAAAAGAACTGTTGATCTCATTGTGTGTATGAGTTGACACCTGGTCCTGGCCAGTCGCCGTCAGGGGCCTGCATGGGTTTCCAGCCCACACAACACAAGTCCACACACCCAGCCAGGACTAGGCCTTCCATGTAGCATGTAGAGGCGTCCGGACTCAATCCCTCACCCACGACTAATGCCCCTCAACACTTTACACTCCAATGAAACAAAGAATTGATCCTGCACTACCAGAGTTTACCTTTCATGGTTGGGTAGCCAGAAGAAAGCTGCTCCAGATCCAAGAATCAAACATGCTCAGAGGGGCACCCTTCAAAGTAGGCAGATATCCAGCAAGTAATCCACAGAAGAAGAAAAAGTGTCTCCACTCCAAGATCCGTGCAAAAGATTTTTTAATACAAAAAGCTGTGCATAAAAAAGTCAGCGGCAGAGCTGGGTGCTAGCTCCCCAAGACTGCGGCCGTTTCATGCTAACTGTGCTCTTCTACAGGTCCAAATCTTTTGCACTGACCTTGGATTGGGGCCACTTTTTCTTCTTCTGTGGATTACTTTACACTCCAATCACACCCAGTTTTCAGGATCGGTGGGGTCCCAGCGGTAGGACATCCAGCGATTGGATGTTATCCCCTATCCGACCGATAGGGGGTAACTTCCAAACATTAGACAACCCCTTTCAGTATGAATCTTTAATGTAGTGTGGTTCATATCCATCAAACACACACACAGTAAATAACTGAGATTTACTAAATTATATGTGGTGTAGCTAAAAGCCACCTTAATTTTTTGCAAATAAAAGTGTCAGTCTTTCATATAAACGATTTACTAAGGATTCACCCTTTCTTCTAAAATAAACATGACGGGGGGCCTTTAGATTACACATTCTTAGGACTTTGAATATAAATGACTACACTAGATCTATAGTGTTTGCGTTCCCAAGCACATGCAGGGATAATGCTTTGTAATAAAGAATAGTCATATGATAATCACAAACAGATAAGTCAATATATCAATGAATAATATTTTCTTTCCTCCCAGTAATGTTTTTTGCAGAGATTTAGAGCATACTAGTTATGCTTAGTGATCTTGTTTCCTGTGGAATCTTTGGCAGCTATAGTGCTTATTCGCTCACCCTGGCAATCATTTTGTTTTTATCAGATCTTCCTGCTAGACGCTTCCAATTAGTGAGATCATAAAGGCTTCTGAGGTCAAGAGCAAGCTTTGAACTGCCCACTTGCCCAGGCATTTGCAAAATAGCCAGAGCATGATAAGTTATAATCTCAGCATGAGGCCTCATGAGCAAAAGTTCACTAGCTTAAAATAGTGTGCACAAATGAGCCGTGGAGTTAGGGAGTGCTCGCTATCTATGAGGAACATTGCTTATTTAGGGTACAGTTACAGTATTTCACATTTTATGTTGCCTTGCTTACGTTCTTTATATGAGTCAGGAAACATGTAACCTTGTATAGTATCTATGGTAATATTTTTTGTGTGAGGTCAAATTAAAGATGTCAGGGTTGGGTTTGTGAAAGCTAGCAGAATGGAATTTTTTTTGTCATAATATTTAATGTGTTTTACACTAAATTTAACTAAAAGGATACCTGTCCTTTTATCTAGAACTGGAGAAAAAAAATATGGCCTTGTTGATCCTATAACATGCAACAAGTTAAAATGCTTTTGGTGTATATATCAGTCTATATATAACCAAAAAACATATATCCCCTTTATGATCTAGGACATACCTATGTCGTGTTTGTCTCTTTAATTATTCCTTGAACGTGTCTGCTGATCCAGTCAGCAGACATGGGCAGCTAACAGCCTCGGGTGGATTAGAGATGTCTCACAACTATAGTCTTCACTACTTTTTCATAAAAATAAATTTTATTAAGGTCAAAACACATACATACATAGACACTTAATTAAAAAGTGTGAGGAGGGAACGAAGAGATGTTATCCCTATCCTAATCCCTTCCTACACTACGGGGGTCGGCGTCCTAAGTCAGTGATGCCCCCGTTCAACGGTAACTTAGTCGCTATATCAATCCCTCCCTATAACAGGTATAGTGCACCTGTTTTATAGGGAGGGATTGAATTATATAGTTATAAAAAAGGCTTTATCTGATGATTCCTATAATAGAACTAATCACGGACACAATATCAAGGTTTGTCCAGTATAACGGTCTATTTTTCTAATGGTTCAACAGGTACCTGTAAACAATCTCTCTTATCAATAATGGCGTTTCAGGGACAATCTCTTATTAGGCTCCGGCTCTTAGGCGGGGTTTGCACACTACGACATCGCAGGCCGATGCTGCGATGCCGAGTGTGATAGTCCCCGCCCCCGTCGCAGCAGCGATATGTGGTGATAGCTGGCGTAGCGAAAATTATCGCTACGCCAGCTTCACACACACACTCACCTGCCGTGCGACGTCCCTGTGGCCGGCGACCCGCCTCCTTGTTAAGGGGGCGGGTCGTGCGGCGTCATTGTGACGTCACACGGCAGGCGGCCAATCGGAGCGGAGGGGCGGAGATGAGCAGGATGTAAACATCCTGCCCACCTCCTTCCTTCCGCATATCCTACGGAAGCCACAGTGAGGCCGGTAGGAGACGTTCCTCGCTCCTGCGACTTCACACACAGCGATGTGTGCTGCCGCAGGAGCGAGGAACAACATCGGACCATTGCGTCGGCGTAATTATGAATTACGCCGACGCTATACCGATGATACGATTACGACGCTTTTGCGCTCGTTAATCGTATCATCCAGCCTTTACACACTGCGATGTCGCATGCGATGCCGGAAGTGCGTCATTTTCAATTTGACCCCACCGACATCGCACCTGCGATGTCGCAGTGTGCAAAGTGCCCCTTAGTGTGCACGAAAAAAAACATATTCAAACAGTCACATAGGTGTCCATATCTCCAGGCATATTTCCCAGAACAATCCTGCAAGAAAAAATCCTGGTCTAATAATGCCTCAGAGGATATAAAGCAGCTTATTTCCAAAGCTCTGCCTGCAAGGATAAAATAATACCGAGTGCCGACACACATCTAAAAGCAGGGAGCAGTGATAAAGACTTCCAAGTACCGCATGTTTCTATCTTTCAAAGCCTCACTATGCCGCCATGTCCGCTGTGTCCACTATCTCCGCAAAACGGGTTTTGGACGCATGCGCCGACAAGTCCATTGACTATAATGGGGCAGATGGAGTCAGTGTGTGCTCTGTCTTGCACCATTTTCGGGCGTATACGCTTTCTGCAGACAGACACTCATATGTAAAAATGTCTGGTTATAAAAATGTTCACAACCTTTACCCTAACCCCCATTTTTGTGCTCCCAATTTGACCCTGTCTTGTATTTCACTCAATAAATTACTATTGGTTGTGTATTAGGGTTTTATTCAATGGTATAATCAACCTTGCTTGAACTGTACAATCTCAGTCAAATCTAAAATATGAATGAAAGTATCTGAGCACTGCAATTAAGTATGACTCAAGCATTGTGTTTCTACAAGTCAAGCCTGACAGTATATGGAATGTAAATATGCACGTTGCATCACTCACATCATGCTATTCATTTCTATGGAAAAGATTAAGATCATTTTACAAAAGAGCTCGGAATATATATTTTCTTTATTGGTAACTAAATTCAGCTCTCAAAATTCCAATTCCTATTTTCTTTGTATATTCTAAAACTAAACAATACCTGACATAATTGTGTTATTAATGGCTATGCCTGACAAATATTGACAAATATTTACAAATGATAAAGTTTAATAGTCTAAATTTAAAAAATCCTTCCATTTGTGTCTATGTTTCGCATTTGCGAATCTATATATCTTCATAAATACAGACTACAAACAAATCCAGTATATTCTAATCTCGTAGGGACACTCTCCCTTAAATCTGTTTAATCTTTTCTTAAGTAGCAACGAAAAGTAAGCGGGACTCAGCACCAATACGAATAGATAAAAATCTTCATGCTTTATTTGGATAAATTAAAAATAGAGAAAGGGTCACAGATCATCCAAAACCGCCATGCGGCTTGCCAAGCCGCATGGCAAGCCGCATGGCGGTTTTGGATGATCTGTGACCCTTTCTCTATTTTTAATTTATCCAAATAAAGCATGAAGATTTTTATCTATTCGTATTGGTGCTGAGTCCCGCTTACTTTTCGTTGCTACCTATCCTGGAACACGGACCTGTCTGTCCGAGGGACCACGTGCATCCACCGCAGACTGGAGGTTCTTACATGGGTGAGCTGAATACTCCATTTTTTCTACCTTAATCTTTTCTGAAACCAGGTAAGACAAACGTAGATGAGGCAGGTAAGAAAAGTCATTGAGAAAGAAATGATGGATATGTTCTACCTTACTTTTATATTGGCTTGACATATCCTAATAACAGTTGGGCAAAATAACTAGCTTTTAAAAAAAAACCCATGATTTTATTGTACTTTGCTGGGAGATCTGTGTACTTTTTGCATTGCTTTATGTCACGGATCTTTTCTTGTGATGTGCATTGCAGAATGTGTTTTGCTATCATATTGCAATCACATATTGGTTACTCTCCTCTACTGGATCTAGTGCTAGGCATTGCTTTCCCCATCAACTGCCATTGGATCCCTATGTTCTTCTATGTGCCTTAGTTTCATCACTCTCCAAATATATATTGTCAGGCTCAGCTGGCGAGATGCCACTTGAGTATTCAAGTAGTTGGTGTCCCTGCCACTACTGTAGACTTCTTGCTACATCTTTTTACTTGCACTTATATGATGAATTTTATAGTAAACTCAACACTACTACTTTCCAGTTCAGCTCTTCCTGTTGATGTTGTTTCAGATCTACCACATCTTCCTTCATTGTTCCAGCTGGATGACGACAAACACCATCTGTCCATGTTGCATATTAATTGCTCATCCTGACCAAGAACTTTGAGGATTTATCTTTCTAGAGGAAAAATTAATATTAAATGTGTATGTGAAAAATTGGTGCACTTAACAAAATTGAAGGAGCAGAAAGATCCAGGTGCCCACATCAACAGCTAATAAAATAAGAAATGAACAATTTACCAATTTTCTAAGTAAATATATCCATAAATGTGCTGTTGATTTGAAATTCTCACCAGATATTGGTAAACACATTGGCAAATAAATCAAACCATAGATGTCCATAAATTAAGTTATGTGTAATATTGAGAAATTACACAGTTAAAAAGTATTGCATACATGAAGAAAGAGAAGTGCAAAAAAACAGGGATAGTCATGACACCAGCTTAAATCTATTAATAATTAGAAAGCAATCCTGCCACTAAGTTAAAAATAAGGCAAGGTTCAACTGATGGCCTATAAAAAGGTGTCTCATTACCAAAGTGCCACACAAGAAACATCTCATGATGGATAAAACCAGTGAGCTGTTTCAAGTCCATTGCATCCTTATTAATGCAAAATATACTGATGGCATTGGTTACAGAAAAATTTCTAAACTACTGAAGGTTGTAGTGAGCACTGTTTGGGCCATAACCAGAAGAGAAGTGGAAAGCACACCATTTCTCCATAAACTGCCCATGACCACATGCTACCTGCAAGATTTCAGACAGAAGACTGTAAAGAATTATCAGAAGAGCTGTCCAAGACCCAAGAACCACCTGTGGAGACCTACAGAAAGACCAGAAATAAGCAAGTAGAATTGTTACAAAGAAAACAATAAATAATTATTTATAATATGCTCAACCTCCATGTCCTGTATGCACGCTCACAACACAAAACTTCATTGCTGAACAAAAATATGTGCAAGCGCTTTTAATGTTTGCTCAACAACATTTAGACAAACCTGTGAAATATTGGGAGAATATAGTCTGATCAGAGACCAAAATTATACTGTTTAGATGCCACAATACACACCACGTTTGGAGGACAAAAGGCACAACGTATCATCCCCCAAAACACCATATTTTTTTTTTTTTAATGTTGCCTTTCCAATTATATCTAAAGCCTATTGTTTGTTAAAAAATGACAAACATTGTAAAATAAGTAATTTCAATGCTTGCTACACCTCATTTTATGTTTCCCCTTTCCCTTTTCCCTGTTATAAATAAAGACAGTATACAAAACACCATACCAATAGTGAATTTTGGAGGTGGAAACATCATGGTGTAGCGCTGTTTTTCAGAATACGGCACTGGTAAACTCTATAATATTGAAAGGTGAATGGACAAATGTACCAAGACATTCTTGATAAAAATCTGCTACCGGAATGATGAAATTGAAACAAGGGTGAACATTTCAGTAAGGCAATGATCGCAAACACACAGCAAAGAAAACTCTCAATTGGTTTCAGAGAAAGAAAATAAAGCTGCTAAAACAGCCCAGCCAGTCACTTAGAAAATTTATAGAAGGAACTCAAGCTCAGAGTTTATAGAAGGAGCACACAAAACAGTATAGTGTTTGTATGGAAGAATGGGCCAAAATCACAGCTGAGCAATGCTTGCAACAAGTTTCTCCATACAGGAGGTATCTTGAAGCTGTCATCGCCAGCAAAGTCTTTTGTACAAAGTATTAAATAAATTTAAGTAAGCGTGTTCAATACTTTTCCCTGTATCATTTCTCATTATTACACATAACTTAATTTATGGACATTTATAGTTTGATTTCTGTTCTTCTGTGAATTGGACAGGTTGTTTCTGACATCTGGTCAGAAATTCAAGTAAATAGCACTATTAGAAATACATTTACTTCGAAAATTGGTGGTGTGTTCAATACTTATTTCACTTGCTGTATATCAACACAATCGTAGAGACCTTTCTCTATAAAGCCTCTGCAAACAACTGAGTTTCTTACTTCTGTTTTGTCAGAGGAGCAGAATAATGGAATTGTAGGAAGTGTCAGATTGCTGACAAGCTGAACACCAGTGGACTGCACTGACTTCAATATTATCTGTCTGGTTTTCATCATAGTTTCATTATTTTACCAGTCAAAACAGTGCAGCATTCTGTTTAGTCCTTTTGGTCAGATCTTAGAAGGAGGCCCCAGATAGGTTCTCCTACACAGATGTAACCAGCTTAGAATTCGAAAAATGAAATTTGGTTACAATTGGCTATTTTTAGAGTCATTTTTGAAGTATGTTGATTGATGAATATTTGGATATAAGCCTGATATGTTTATAGTTAATAATGTATGCTGTAGGAAGAAACATTGACTGCGTGCTCTCTATTTCATCCCAGTCATGATGTAAGGTCAGACAACTGAACATTTTACCTACAACTTGCTCCTTTGAAGTGGCAGAGGAGGCCTTAGGGCCTGCTCAGAAAATTTCTGACTCAAATCAATGCCCACAATTCTCCAGCTGTGAAGAAAGCAAGATGAGCAGAAAAACCTGGCAGAAATTCATGGACTTTCAAAGTAATATACCTCAAGGACTGGGCTTAACAGAGTATTGAAGGAATTTTACTGAAAACATGTTCATGTCATTTGCAAACCTGTCATTTCATGCTCTGGTAGACATTGATGTTTGCTTCTCAAATATGTATTTAAATCTACAGCTAAATAACTCCTTGAAAGCAATGTTTACACATTAATTATGCATACACCATGGGATTTATTCATAATGATTGGGAGCTGGAGAACTCATATTATGAGTTGATGCATGAATGACCCATCTCCTTCTCCCTCTTTGTATGCATATAGAAAACACTTCTTTCTTCCAAGCTCCATAAAATAAATAATAAGAGCAACACAATGATTTATACATATTATTAGCCACATTTTATTTCATTTCCATAGAATTCCACTACATATAGTCAACTGCCAATTTCAGCTATGTACCATATACACTCAAATAGTTATAAATATATCAAAAAAGTATTTTATTTATTCATTTCCCATTCCATGTAACCAACATATTATTTAGTGCTTTACGAACATTCTTATCAATTGCATCAGATGATTCCTCCCACTAGCGATCACAATCCAATCTCATAAACACCCACCTGAGTCAACTTCACTGGTAATATAGTATGCTGTTACAATAATACAGTTGTTATTTGATTTTCTATATGGTTGTACAACATGAAGAATACTAAACCATAGAACCACCTCAATTTATGCAGACAGCTCAGCAAATTAGAGCGGCACACTCCCATAAAACTGTACGTGTTTGGATTATGACGTACTTTGGATGTACTAGCACAGTGTTTTTTATACCAAGGAACCTGGTCAGGAATATCCAATTTAGAGAAGTCACATTTTACACTGGAGAGAACAAAAGGCTGGAAGATTTTGGCATTAAGAGATGCAAAGCAGTTAACAATATCAGCTAGAATATAAAATTATGGAATACTTTAGCTGTATCTCTACACCTTCCCTTTGAGTGAATAGATTCAGGAGAAATGAAGTATAAGGTGCAAAAATACTGAAATTCATTTATTGAACAGACAGTGATATTAAAAACAAAACACCGCTAAAAACATTGAGTTGGGAGGTAGCAGAGAATGTGAAGATAACAAGCAACCACTCAGAGTACAGTGGCATATATGATAGACAAATAATAGTGCATATAGATTAGGCCATCTAAATGTAATTATACGCAATGGAGCCCAAACCGTGAATATCATAAAGCAGAATAACAAGGACAGTATGCAAATAATCAACAGATTTTGTGGAAAATCAGTAAAAAAAATCTGCTGGCAACCAATAATCACTTACCCCTACATACGTTTCGTGTTTTTAATGGGTAGAAACACCACCGTGGCACCCGCTTCATCAGGGGGAGGTACATGTTTGAGGAAAGGATTTGTGGAGGGGCAGTATTCCCTTTAAAAAGGATCTGTTATTTTGCCACCATTTTTCTGCAATGTAAAAGGGATATCAAAAGGATAAAATATTGTCCATTTACTCACCTTACCCCTCACGTCTCTGACTCAGAGACTGGACATATCAATGGTGCAGCCTGTGCAATCACACAGGGGCCAAAGAGGTTGGAGGGCCATTTCCACATCTAAAGCAGGTAGAATTCTGCGTTTTGATGAACTCTTGGACTGCAAAGGGCTCATTTATTGTTCTTGCTTAGAGCCCTTTTTTGTTTGTGTCTGCCAGTGCTCTAACCCTCCTCTCCTTACTTGCACCCATCTGGTCCTTGTAGCAGCTTCTGATCTTTGCTGCTTGTACTGAAATCCCCTGGCCTTTCCCACTATGCCAAGATGTCTGGCCCTGATGAAACCTAGCATGGTCTTTTGCATGGTTACAAAGAATCCTTTCAGATGTCATCAGAGTCAGAAGTCTCAGCTCAGTGGAAAAGGCCCATGGATTCAACACTTGTGGCTAGGATCAGAAGATGCAATGAGAAACGAATCAGGGACAGAGAGGCACAGAAGGACCAAAGAGATGAGCATTGAGGGGAGTACAAGGATTCTTTTTATTTTTGCATGTTATATTTATTATGTTCTGGGATCTGGTGAGTCCCTAAAGCATATTATGGGACAAAAATTTGATAAATCTATAATCTCCATGAATCGAATATCCTGGGGAAAAAAGCTCCAACAAATGATTTCCAATTTTGGCTGATCCACTCATCGCTAGTCAATTGCCATAAATATCTATGTTTAGCAGGTGTAATTGATTCTACTGAATCTGGCATAGTTTTCTTTGGTCTCTCCATTCCCAATATACAGTCCTTGCATTAAAGCAAGTCCTTAACTCTTCTCTGTGCTAGTCTTCTTGAGGACCACGACAAGGTGTATCAAACGACTAGACTTAAGGTACTGTCACACATAACGAGATCGCTAGTGAGATCGCAGCTCAGTCACCGTTTTGGTGACGCAGTGGCGATCCCGTTAGCGATCTCATTATGTGTGACACTTACCAGCGATCAGGCCCCTGCTGTGAAATCGCTAGTCGTTGCTGAATGGTCCAGGTCATTTTCTTCAAAGGCGATGTCCTGCTGGGCAGGACACATCGCTGTGTTTGACGCTGTGTGACAGGGTCACAGTGACTGCTGAGATCGTTATACAGGTCGCTACTGCGACCTGTATTGTTCCTGCATCGCTGGTAAGATCTGTCTGTGTGACATCTCACCTGTGACCTCCCAGCGACTTACCTGCAATCCCTATCAGGTCGCATCGTTTTCGGGATCGCTGGTAAGTCGTTGTGTGTGACTGGGCCTGTAGATACAGGGAAGCAAGAGCAATAAATCAGGAAAATAGAGGCACAGGAAACAAAGGAAAAATAATGCAAGTAAAACAGCACCAGTTACATCCAGTAAAAAATACACATTTCTGGCAAGTGACAGGTCCTGTTTGAGCTGAGCACTCTGGAAACGAACAAGGATGGGAATCACTGCATCGGGGAATGGAGGTTTAAGGAAATAGAAGCTATTGGCAATACCAATCAATCACATTTATGCTGTGATTTATTAATAACACGTTAGAAAAAGAAACTGATGACTTGATTACCATGGACATTTCTCCTTTATTATTTGACAAGTTTTCATATATCATGTCTAATACATTTTCCCAGCAGCTTCTTCTTAATGGTGCTTTACTGCACCTTTCCTGTCGACATTAGGACTTCAAAGTCTGCATAATTCTGGAGCAATTCAACAGCATCTTCCAAAAACATCTGAAGGACCAGATTTATTCAAATGAAAAAGTATGTTATTGAGCAAAATGTATAAAAAAGGTCTTATTGTTATTCTTGCTTTCAGAATTAAACAAAAAATTGAATTTGAAGGTACTGCACAAATAGCATATGGTACCTCTTTCTGGATCCCCACCAATGAATCAGAATAATTTTTTCATCCCTAATTTTACTCAAACAAACCTCTGAGCCCTTCATAGAACAGCTGTAGTTATACTGAGAATACATTACATACAGGTGGACTCAACTTACCAATTAGGTGATCTTTGGAGGCTATTGGTCACTGAGGATATTGTTTAAGGGGCTGAATACAAATACACGTCACAATTTTCAGATTTATATTTTTAAAATACGTATCATGTCCGTTACACTTCACTAATACTTTGTACTTAATCACATAAATACCAATAAAATACATACTTACGTTTGAGGGGTAATATGAAAAAATGTGGAAAAATTCACGGGGTATGAATAGTTTTTTAAGGTACTGTATGCACTGCATTTTTACCAATGTTTTGTTTTTTGTCGCTGTTCACATTTTTTGACCTACAAGCTATCTTTTATACATGTAATAGTTCATTAAAACTATTTTATATCTTAAAAACCCTTGTATTTTGTTTATTTGTATGACCATTTATTGAAGTTCATATGAAAAACAGCTTATAAATTATACAAAGATTGTCGCAATAAACTCATTTCATTTTCCAAAGTGGAATTAAAAAACACTACCACCCATAAAAATGGTAAAAACATTGATTGCAGTCAGAATATTTCCTCTATGTTCGTGTGGGTGGCCAATATCCATTAGCTTTCAAAAAATTGAAGTGTTCTTACTGCTTAATGACCATTCCTTTGCTTCAGCTGCACAGCTTGCACTGAACCACATTTTTCATTTGGAAGGTTATCAACATTGTTTATTTTTATACATCATTTTTTTATATTCAGTTCAAGTCCAATGCTTCTGCTCAACTATTACCTAACACCAAATAATAAAACAAACTTGATTACAAATGTATAGTATACTAAAATATTTCATACTAGATCAAAGAAATAACCATACAGTATCCCAACTTACTTATAACTAAGTAGTAGTAGCGAGTAGTACCCTACCTATTCGTACTCGCTATACTCATAACGAGTACTGTCTAATACTCGTGTATATATTCCGAATAGCATGTGCAATGCAAGTCAATGGGGAATACTTGCAATGTAACGAGTAACCCGAATGCCGTACTATTTGCTACTCGCATGAATAGTACGGCATTCAGGTTACTCCTTAGTTTGAGAGGTTTTCCCCATTGACTTGCATTGCACACACTATTCGGAATAAATATGCGAGTATTACACAATACTTGTTATGGGTATAGTGAGTAGGAATAGTTAGGTACTTGCTCAGCTCTAGTTATAACTTAAAAAAGAAGAAACAGAAGGAAATTACGTATCTATACCCTAAGGGGTACTTTGCACGCTGCAACATCTCAAGCCGATGCTGCGATGTCGAACGCAATAGTCCCCACCCCCGTCGCAGCAGCGATATCTTGAGATTGCTGGCGTAGCAAACATTATCGCTACGGCAGTTTCACACGGACTTACCTGCCCTGCGACGTCACTCTGGCCGGCGAACTGCATCCTTCCTAAGGGGGCGGGCCGTGCGGCGTCATAAACATAAACATCCCGCCCACCTCCTTCCTTCCGCATTGCAGCCGGGATGCAGGTAGGAGATGTTCCTCGCTCCTGCGGCTTCATACACAGCGATGTGTGCTTCTACAGGAATGAGGAATAACATCGTACCTCTCGCTGCACCGGCATTATGGAAATGTCGGGCCCTACACCGATGATACGATAACAACGTTTCTGCGCTCGTTAATCGTATCAAAAAGGATTTGCACACTACGATATCGACTGCAACGCCGAATGTGCGTCACTTTCGATTTGACCCCACCGACATCGCACTTGCGATGTCGTAGTGTGCAAAGCACGCCTAAGGCCTCTTCTCCACTGGTGTTTTATAAATCACACTGATACTCGGCTCAAAATGTGAGTCGGGTATCCTGCGTGTGATATGCGTATAGTGTGTGTTTTTTTCCTCACATAGCATCCGTATTACATGTGAGCGTCATGCGAGTGCTATGTGAGTTTTTAGGTAAGCAGTGTAGGGCTGGCTACAGTAGAAATCTCCTGTAAAACCAGTCCTGGCCGGGTTTACCTGCACTCAGCTCCAGAGCTGTAACCTGAGCTCCAGCGTCTGCCTGATCTGTTTGCAGCTGTGCTGACCTGAACAGCAATCGCCGGGGAATCCATCACTCGGCGCTCGTTGTTCAGGCTGCACTCTGGAGCTCAGGTGACAGCTCCGGGGTTCAGTGCATGTAACCGCGGCCAGGACTGGTTTTACAGGAGATTCCTCCGGTAGCCAGTCTGACGCGGTATGCAAGTGTCATGATCCATGTGACATGCGTATGCCACCCGGATTCTGACTTGCATGGGGGTGAGAGAGCATCGAATCGCATCAAATCGCAGCATGCTGCGATTTCAAGGAGAGCCCGTGTATCGTCTGAGAAAAACAGGGAAATGGAGACAGCTTCATTAGAAACCATTTGCAAGATTGCAATCCATTTCTCAATGCGATGGAATTTGGAAAAAAAAAACGCTAGTGGAGAAGAGGCCTAAGGCTAAGGACACATGTGCATTAATGCGAGTCAATTGCAAGACACTTGGCTTCTGCTCTGCTGGAGTGTAAGCCGAGTGTCATGCAACTGTCATGCCACTGTGATCTGATCCTGTGATCACAGCACAGCTGCAGATGACAGGGCAGGCGCTGCAGAGGAGAGGGAGGGAGTAATCTCCCCATTTCTCCATTGTCAGCTGATGTGATTCTCGCACTGCACTCACATTACGCTAGTGTAATGCGAGTACAATGTGATGTTTTTCTCGCACCCATCGACTTGTATGGGTGCGAGTGAAAACAAATCAGATTCCACCCACAGCATGCTGCGATTGTTTTCTCAGTCCAATTAGGGCTGAGAAAAAAAATCGCTCATGGGATCTGCCCCATAGAATAACACGAGACCGGGTGGAATGCGATTTTTAATCACATTCAACTTGCTTCATTTTTCTCGCCATGTGTGCTCAGCATAATAGGGAAAATGGCATTAAAATATCATGCTGTTTTACAATAGCAGCATTGAGAAACCACAGTTCACTCAGTGATGAGCACTCCCCCATCCTTCTCAGACACAGGCATGTGACCAGGACTTTCCCAGATTGCAAGCATGTGCTTAAAAGATTAACTAATATTGATGAGCAAATCAAGTCACCACTGCTCATTGAGCATCAGGGTGTTTGTATACTCACGGTGCTCGGCTGAGTATCGTGAGTGCTCCCATGTTTCATCTGTGAAACAATGACCACAAAGCACAGGCTTTCTTCCCTGCATGATGTGTGCAGGCACCACAGGGAGAGCCATTTGCAATCTCAGAATGGCTCTCCCTGGAGATAAAGCATTGTTTTCGGATGTAGTCTGTTAAAAGAAAAAAACAAACACCCTCCCGTCCCCCAAAAATGTTCTGTTTATAGCTGACTACATGTGGGCAGAGAGCCGAACTGCCCAATCATTGACTTTTATTTCACTCAATACTTGAGTTGAGCACTTTCAGTGCGTCTGTTCTGCTTGACTCAAGGACCCAGCAACCAAGCATTTTAGTGCTTTCCCATCTCTAGCTACTGTTTTCCTGAAAATAAGACCCACCCTGAAAATTAGGCCTAGCCGGATTTGGGGGGCTTTATGAGTAGGCTTAAACTATAGGCCCTACTCCCAAAAAAAAGCCCTAGTTGCTGTTCCATAAGGAAGGGTCCAAGCAGCTAAATAAAGTTAAAGGATACAGCAGGACCCTTCATCAATGAAAGTAAACATCCCCAAAAGAAAGCAGACATCACTAAAAGAAAGCAGACACCCCCACCTCCCCTCCCCCCCAAAAAAAATCACACTCATCAGACTCCAATTACAGTTGGCAAGTGCTAGTGGGGTATGGGCTCTCACACAGAGATGTGTGGCTGTCAGGTCC
This sequence comes from Anomaloglossus baeobatrachus, assembly GCF_048569485.1. Lineage (NCBI taxonomy): Eukaryota > Metazoa > Chordata > Amphibia > Anura > Aromobatidae > Anomaloglossus > Anomaloglossus baeobatrachus. The sequence continues at coordinate 219,713,478 of NC_134358.1, read as the reverse complement.
CTCGCCGTTCCAGCTGCATTACACTGCAGCTCTCGCAAACAGATTAAGTACCAGTATCACTCCATGCCAGTGATACTGCTTCAAGTGACCAGGGGAGCCAACTACTGTGGAATGCTGGGGGACCTGACAGTGACGCAAATTTATATGTGAGATCCCATTCACTTGCCAACTCTATCTGTCTAGGATCTGGTAAGTGCGATCCTTTTAGGGGGTATCTGCTTTCTTTTGGGGGTAAACTTAACAGAAATATTGAGAATAATAAAATGTAAGCAGGAAATTTAAACCTTTGTAAGTATGTTATGTACCAACCACTGTACAACTGGTTCTGTATCATGAGAATAGCAGATCAGATAAAATATGCATCTGAACCAGTAATAGGAGTAACACAAAATGTGATAACATGATTAAATTTGAATAAATGTTGATTTTTTTTTTTGCTCAAGAATAAATGTTGATTGTTGTTCATCAGAAAACAGAAGACATCCCCAGAAAATAAGCCCTAGCACATCTTTTGGAGCAAAAAATAATATAAGACCATGTCTTATTTTTGGGGAAACATAATACTATGTAAATATGCATATAAAGTAAACCTGTCAGCTACCACGTTGGCCTGCTTTAATTTTTAAGCCAATATTGTACAACTAGCCCAAAAAGTGACATTTTTGACTAGTAAATGTATGTACCTTACATAGGACTGTATATTAGGCTGACAGATTTGCTTTGAAGACTATGGACATCTTTGACCCGGAAAAATGGTTGTTGCACATGCTAATGGTTGCCTTTATATAACAAAATGATACAAAGGTTCAGTCTGCAATTTTAGTTCACTTCATTCATTTTCAGACACCTCATATGCAATATGCAGTTTGATCTATGTTGTAGATATTGCTCTTGTGAGAGTGTCTCTCCCAGTAATACAGGCTGGATGTGTCCGTGTGTATCCAGGGTGCTGTTATCCTTAATTGCTTTTATATGTCACCACCATTCCTAAACTGTACTTTCCTCTGCATGCGCGTTCTTCTTGAACTCTAGACATCAGGAGCATGAACTGTGATGGATTTGTATCTTTTTTTTTTTACTGCTCACTCTCCTAAAATGAAGAACTCACATTGCCAGTAAGTGAATATTAAAAAAAAAAATTACCGTGCAGGGGTGTACATAGCTTTCGCATATTAAGAGCAGTCCGTGAAATGTATAGGTTGTGTGATCTCATCCTGAAAAAAATCAGCAGTTTCACAAAGATAACGAGAAAACAATACGCGATTATGGCGACATGCGGAAAACAATTCTGTATTTTACTGTGTCACACCCCGCGCTTTTATTGATAACAAATTCATTTCGCAAATGAGCTGCATTTTAGGGGTAAGAAGTTAATTGATTTTCCTGCTGATAATGAGAGACTGATACGTAAGCTAATGAATATTGATGTAGAATGCGGTATAATTATAGCTCAATAGTAATACAAAGCATCAGCATATGTTCCACGGGAAGAAAAAGCTACGACTTGGAATACATAAAATAAAATGCTCTGCAACTTAATAGAGCCATTTGTGTTTTGGAGCCTTATACATTGAAAGGCCTCCATCTATTTATCATGTGGATTATTTAGAGGCACAAGAAGCATTGTTATACACTATGGACGAATATTTCTCGCCCTAGGGATGTTAACCTAATAAACAGCTGGTTGGTGAATGTAACTACACTGCCACCACAAAATACAATCCTTGGTTGTAGAATTAATAGTGATCTAATCTGGAGGTCTTAGTTTAGCTTCTGGTCACATGTGGTGCCACATGTAATGAGTCCTGTTTCTGTAGCTGTTACATTACGTAACATTTTCTCATATTTGTCAGCAGACATTTATAACAAATAGGTTCTGTTTTACTTTCCCTGTCGTCTAAAAAATATATTGTCCTCAGTCATGCAATATGCAGCTTTATTAACCCTAGAACGCTTACCTGGGGCCTCGCAGGCCTGCTAGGTTACTTGTTTTCTATTTTCTGCAAGATTACTTTAGTTAGAATTTTGAAACTCTAGGTATTTCTCAGGTTAGTAATTTCCAGTTGTTCATATATTTTTATGTTATAGGCATTTTGGTAAAACAACTCTTTTTTGGGACTACCCCATATTCACATACCTGGGGCCTTTCAGGCCTGTACTTGGTTTACATGTGATCCTCAGTCTTTTTGTCTGTACTGTTGCTGGGGAAGACTTTGTCTTTATCTTGTCTTACTTAGTCTTTGAACTTTTGATGCCTACCATGATTGAGCGAAGCAACACGAAATACTTGCCAGGGCAAATTATGAAAGCTATGATCCGATGTGGTATACATTTTTAGGCCTAAAACACACTTCCGCATAAAAAACGTCCATGTGACACGGTCCGTTTTTCGGGTCCGTGTTCCGTTTTTTTGGGGCGTTTCTCCGGTACATATGGCATCCGTGTGATGGCATATACGAGCCATGTGTACGTGTAAAATGTCCGTGTTTGTGTGTAAAATGCCCGTGTATGTGTACGTGGAATGTCCATGTGGAATGTCCGTTTGTGTGTTGCACAATGTCGTTGATACATGTCGGCTGACAGCAGACAGAGTTGCGCGATGAGAATGAACTCGGGTAAACTTCACCCGACTGCATTGTCATGCCGCGGCTCTGTCTGTGTGCCGCGTACTGATAAGCGGTCACCTGTGAAGGATTCACCAGTGACCGCTAATCCCCCGAGTGACTGAAGTGAGCAGCCCTCTCTCATACTTACTGCTCCCCGATCACCAGCGCGGCGAGGAACAGCTGTGCAGAGAATACGCGGCAACAATAACTTTGAATATGCCGGCCGCACATTAATCAATCTCATATTCCCTGCTTTCACCACCCACCGGCGCCTATCATTGGTTGCAGTCAGACACGCCCCCCACGCTGAGTGACAGCTGTCTCACTGCACCCAATCACAGCAGCCGGTGGGCGTGTCTATACTGTGCAGTAAAATAAATAAATAAATAATTAAAAAAAACGGCATGCGGTCCCCCCCAATTTTAATACCAGCCAGATAAAGCCATATGGCTGAAGGCTGGTATTCTCAGGATGGGGAGCCCCACGTTATGGGGAGCCCCCCAGCCTAACAATATCAGTCAGCAGCCACCCAGAATTGCCGCATACATTATATGCGACAGTTCTGGGACTGTACCCGGCTCTTCCCGATTTGCCCTGGTGCATTGGCATTCGGGGTAATAAGGAGTTTTGGCAGCCCATAGCTGCCAATAAGTCCTAGATTAATCATGTCAGACATCTCCCCGAGATACCTTCCATGATTAATCTGTAAATTACAGTAAATAAACACACACCCCCGAACAATCCTTTATTAGAAAAAAAAACACTAACAAATTGCCTTGTTCACCAATTTAATAAGCCCGAAAAAGCCCCCCATATCCGGCGTAATCCAGGATGGTCCAGCGTCGCTTCCAGCTCTGCTGCATGAAGGTGACCGGAGCTGCAGAAGACACCGCCGCTCCTGTCAGCTTCACGCAGCTAATAAAGGGAATAGCGCGATCAGCTGAGCTGTCACTGAGGTTACTCGCGGCCAACGCTGAATACAGCTGATCGCGCTATTCCCTTCATTAGCTGCGTGGAGCTGACAGGAGAGGCGGTGTCTTCTGCAGCACCATGCAGCAGGTATCTGTATACAGTGTCAGGGCAGGAGCACCGTGCAGCAGGTATCTGCATACAGTGGTAGGGAATGAGCACCGTGCAGCAGGTATCTGTATACAGTGTCAGGGCAGGAGCACAGTGCAGCAGGTATCTGTTTACAGTGGTAGGGCAGGAGCACCGTGCAGCAGGTATCTGTATACAGTGTCAGGGCAGGAGCACTGTGCAGCAGGTATCTGTTTACAGTGGTAGGGCAGGAGCACCGTGCAGCAGGTATCTGTATACAGTGTCAGGGCAGGAGCACTGTGCAGCAGGTATCTGTTTACAGTGGCAGGGCAAGAGCACCGTGCAGCAGGTATCTGTATACAGTGGCAGGGCAGAGTGGCGGGCTGAAGTAATTGGTCAGTATGGCAAGGCAGAGTGTTAGGGCTGTGTCACAGACCTGCACATCCTTGAACTCCCCCTCCCCCACCATTAGGTGCAGACCCAGGTCTGGGTAACACTATTCCTGACTTTCAGGACCCTGAAGCCCTTTACACTGCACAGGCAGGGGGATTCTATCACAGATATGAAATGAGGAACAGGATAGAAGTTCTCCAGTCCTCACAGGAAACAATCACCTCCCAGAGAAGTGATGAGTGTCCTGCCCTCCCCGTTCCCACCCCACAGAAGTGATGAGTGTCCTGCCCTCCCCTCCCCACAGAAGTGATGAGTGTCCTGCCCTCCCCCAGTCCACAGAAGTGATGAGTGTCCTGCCCTCCCCTCCCCATCCCCACAGAAGAGCTGTCCTGAGTTTCCTGCCCTCCACTCACCAGCAGCACAGCCAGCAGTTTGTACAGAGCTGCCATCCTCACACTTGTGTCTGGCAGCAACATGTCACTGGTCCGCAGATGGTGAGTGAAGATGCAGAGCTTCCTCCTCCTCAGCGCTGCTTTCATGCTCCTGTTAGATTCCTGTGTGAGAGCAATCTGCATTGTGATTGGAGGAGCCTTCCACAGCAGCCCCCTGCTGACCGCTGATTCACCTATCAGCACTTTGCTTTCATGTTCTCACTGCAGCCTGAGCTTTGTGCCTTTGCGTCACCCCGCCCCCTCCAGCAAATGCTGATTTACTACCCTGCTTTACTCCTGTAGAGTTGAGTAGCAGAAGCTACAGGTGGCCCCCCTCTGAGCACGGTGCCCGGGGAAACCGCCCCCTCTGCCCCCCTGCTAGCTATGCTACTGATAGATATATAGATAGAGGGATAGATAGAGAGATAATGGATAGATAGACAGATAGATATATAATGGATAGATATATAGATGGATAGATAGAGGGATAGATAGATAATGGATATATAGCGGGATAGAGAGATAGATAGATGGATAGAGGGATAGATAGATAGAGGGATAGATAGATGGATAGATAGATAGAGGGGTTGATAGATAGAGAGATAGACAGATAGATAATAGATAGATAAAAAAGGATAAATGGATAGATAGATAGACAGGCAGACCGATGTCAAACACATATTTAATGCCCCACCTTCCTGCATATTCTAAGCTGGCACTCTTTGGTGACTTTCATGTGGCACTAAAGGGTGCCTAGCGTTGTATTTAAAATAAATAATTAAAAAAAAAAGCCAGCTAGGGTAAAGCAGATGGCTACAGCCTGTAGACCACAGCTGGCAGCTTTACTTTGGTTGGGGATCCAATTTGAAGGGCCCCCAGGCTCTTTTATTTATAATTATTTAAATAATAACAAAAAAAAATGGGGTTCCCCCCAAATTGGTTCACCAGCCAAGGTAAAGCGGACAGCTGTTGTCTGGTATTCTCAGGGTAGGAAGGTCCATAGTTATTGGCACTTCCCAGCCTAAAAATAGCAGGCCGCACCTGCCCCAGAAGTGGCGCATCCATTAGATGCGCCAATCCTGGCGCTTCGCCCTAGCTCATCCCGTTGCCCTGAGGCGGTGGCAAACGGGGTAATAAATGGGGTTGATACCAGATGTGTAATGTCACCTGACATCAAGCCCAGCAGTTGGTGATGTCATGGCGTCTATCAGATACCCAACATCACCAACTGTCAGTAATAAAAGTAGAGAAAAAATAGAAGACAAAAAAAAATAAATTATTTGAAAAAACACTCCCCAAAACATTCCCTCTTTCACCAATTTATTGTAAAGAAAAAAACCCCCTTGTAATCCATTTTGGAAGTCCCACGACAACTCTGGACCTTCTAGAATATGGGGGCACGCTCAGGGAACGTGTCCCCCATTTTCTAGGCGTGCAGACCCTCCATGTGAAGCGTGTGGGTTCAAAGAATCTGCACTTACCCTCCCCGGGTCACAGCAGCAGAGTCCGTGCAGCCAGCGCAGCTCCACAGCTCACACTGAACACAGGAAGCTGAGCTTAACTGACAGCCACGCTCTGCGCATGCGCATAGCGTTCATTGTGAAGGAGGAGGGATGCGGGGGATCAACACTGCAAAAAGGTAAAAACAGCGGGGGAACAACGGAAAACACTGAGGGGGTATGGGGGGGGGAACTTAGGTGGACCCGGGGAGGAGTTTTCCGTCGCATGTGTCATGGCACATGTGTTCAGAAATCAGAGGAAGAGGGTGAAAGCGGGTGACGCGTTAGTGTGCGTCCTGTCATCTTGGATGAATCGGGAGGGGGCAGAAATGCAGTCAGGCACCTTCTATAGGCTGTGCCCATACTGTTTCTGCCTTTTCCCATCCATTTCAGCCTTTTCCTCAGTCACCACAGCTCACCGATTGGTCCAACATGAAATTATTCTGGTTTCCCATAGACTTGCATTGGGCGTCGGATTTTCGCGAATACTCGAATAGTTGCAAGCTATTTGTCGGATATCCGTCGAAGCGATTAATAGAGTATTCGATCATCCCTAGTAATCAGTAATGTTGAAAAGGAAAGTTTTTGAAAATAAATAATCCTGCACCATATTCACTACAACTTTTATATAAAAAAACTTTTAGACAAAAAAAATCGTTTTATATATATATATATATATATATATATATATATATATATATACAGTGCCTACAGTGCCTTTGTCTCATGGCCAGTGTGAACATGGTCTCACAAGTACCATGTATACCATCTCATACTCCGGCTCACTTTTTTGTTTTTATGTAGTTTTTTTGTATTCAGTACAAACAGGGAGTGGCCCCCTTCTCAGCGAGCTGGACATTTCATTCTGTGAATCCCCCTGACTGTGTGTGTCCTGTTGGGACCCGGTCGCTCTCAGCCCTTAGCCACATTGAGGCCTATTTTAGACCCATGGTAAGGTTTTAATATTAGAGAGTGTAGGTACTATCCCAACTGGGTACACCTTGGCGTTGGTGGGATAGCTTTATGCTTTTTTTGATCAAAAACAGTGTTTACTAAGTACCCTATGTTTATATGCACTATGCTTTTATTTAGTTACAGCAGGGTATGTTTTCACAATTTTTTCCTTGTTTTCTCTTTGTCTCATGGCCAGTGTGAACATGGTCTCACAAGTACCATGTATACCATCTCATACTCCGGCTCACTTTTTTGTTTTTTTGTTTTTGTTTTTATAGTGCCTACAAGTAGTATTCAACCCCCTGCAGATTTAGCAGGTTTGATAAGATGCAAATAAGTTAGAGCCTGCAAACTTCAAACAAGAGCAGGATTTATTAACAGATGCATAAATCTTACAAACCAACAAGTTATGTTGCTCAGTTAAATTTTAATAAATTTTCAACATAAAAGTGTGGGTCAATTATTATTCAACCCCTAGGTTTAATATTTTGTGGAATAACCCTTGTTTGCAATTACAGCTAATAATCGTCTTTTATAAGACCTGATCAGGCCGGCACAGGTCTCTGGAGTTATCTTGGCCCACTCCTCCATGCAGATCTTCTCCAAGTTATCTAGGTTCTTTGGGTGTCTCATGTGGACTTTAGTCTTGAGCTCCTTCCACAAGTTTTCAATTGGGTTAAGGTCAGGAGACTGACTAAGCCACTGCAACACCTTGATTTTTTCCCTCTTGAACCAGGCCTTGGTTTTCTTGGCTGTGTGCTTTGGGTCGTTATCTTGTTGGAAGATGAAATGACGACCCATCTTAAGATCCTTGATGGAGGAGCGGAGGTTCTTGGCCAAAATCTCCAGGTAGGCCATGCTATCCATCTTCTCATGGATGCGGACCAGATGGCCAGGCCCCTTGGCTGAGAAACAGCCCCACAGCATGATGCTGCCACCACCATGCTTGACTGTAGGGATGGTATTCTTGGGGTCGTATGCAGTGCCATCCAGTCTCCAAACGTCACGTGTGTGGTTGGCACCAAAGATCTCGATCTTGGTCTCATCAGACCAGAGAACCTTGAACCAGTCTGTCTCAGAGTCCTCCAAGTGATCATGAGCAAACTGTAGACGAGCCTTGACATGACGCTTTGAAAGTAAAGGTACCTTACGGGCTCGTCTGAAACGGAGACCATTGCAGTGGAGTACGTTACTTATGGTATTGACTGAAACCAATGTCCCCACTGCCATGAAATCTTCCCGGAGCTCCTTCCTTGTTGTCCTTGGGTTAGCCTTGACTCTTCGGACAAGCCTGGCCTCGGCACGGGTGGAAACGTTCAAAGGCTGTCCAGGCCGTGGAAGGCTAACAGTAGTTCCATAAGCCTTCCACTTCCGGATGATGGTCCCAACAGTGGAGACAGGTAGGCCCAACTCCTTGGAAAGGGTTATGTACCCCTTGCCAGCCTTGTGACCCTCCACGATCTTGTCTCTGATGGCCTTGGAATGCTCCTTTGTCTTTCCCATGTTGACCAAGTATGAGTGCTGTTCACAAGTTTGGGGAGGGTCTTAATTAGTCAGAAAAGGCTGGAAAAAGAGATAATTAATCCAAACATGTGAAGCTCATTGTTCTTTGTGCCTGAAATACTTCTTAATACTTTAGGGGAACCAAACAGAATTCTGGTGGTTTGAGGGGTTGAATAATAAATGACCCTCTGAATAAACTTTTCACAATTTAAAAAAAAAAAAAAAAAAAAGAAATAACATTTTTTTTTGCTGCAGTGCATTTCACATTTCCAGGCTGATCTACAGTCCAAATGTCACAATGTCAAATTAATTCCGAATGTGTAAACCTGCTAAATCTGCAGGGGGTTGAATACTACTTGTAGGCACTGTATATATATATATATATATATATATATATAAAGAATTTTATAGAATGCTTATATTGGGCGTTATAAGCCGACGTAATTACTTTTTTTGCTTTATGCACATAATTATGTTTTGAAATATTCACATCTCAAATAAACTTTAAAAAGTATTTCTATTTGAGTTACTCCATGTTATTTGCACACAGGCCTAAAAGGCCCCAGGTATGTGAAAGTGTAGATTTCTATGGTTGCACGTTCTAGAGTTAAGAAGCATGGGCTTTGTGTGGGGTGTATTGGTGGGTGATGAACGTGAAATAAAAAAAGGGGTTAACACAGAATCACTATCACATGGCGGCTCATCACACAGCATAGGGGTCTGAAATTTACTAAAAAATTCAAACACAGACATATTCTTATAGGATGATATACTTTCCATTAAATAGGCCCTAGAGTATTATCCACACACAGGCACAGTGCATTACAATCAAACTAGCACAATGTAATAGTCTTTAGAAAGTATATTGGAGCACAGATACTGACCCCTGAACTACCAAGTTGTCCAGCTGACAATGGAAGAAGACAAAAAACGGGATAACCTTGATGGATGACAGGAATCAGGTTTGGCATCTGACATATGGAGTTGCTGTCCTTCAACTTGTTCTTCTCCAAAGAGTCACACTTGCGAGTGAATAGTGCGAGTCTCGCATCAGTATCACCCGGAACTGTCTGCTGCTCTCCGGACAGGAGCAAGTCAGCTGCATGTATTTCTATGCAACTGACCCGCTTCTGTCTGGAGAGTACTAGGCCATTCCGGGTGATGTGATACAAGATTCGTGTGAGTCACTCGCAAGTGTGACTCTGGACACAGTGAATTTGTTTCTATTTTACCTAATGAACCTGGTCAGAACCCATGTGTGATGAAGCTTAGCAGTGCTAAACAGTTTTTGGATCATACTAGTATGATAGATCGTGCCAGAACTTTGTTCTTACAAGAATGATGGGTTCCTTTTACTTATTTATAAGTATATGCAATACTAACTCTTTAAAAATGTATAAAAATCTCCTTTGTAGCCATGATACACTTCTTCAAGCATGTGATTTTGATGTCAGTGGGCAATCGGTTTTATTTGAATATTAAGGATCTATCAGATTGTGATCTCATTGATTGAAAACACCACACTCTAACGTCATATTCAAATTATCTGCTAACCCTAAGGCTTTGTACCCAGAATGACTTTTTGGTGCGATTTTGATTTTTCTAAATTTCTGCACCATTTCGGCATATATTATGTAAATTAGTTTACTTGCGTTTTTTTGTGCATTTTTTTTACATGTATTTTTATTGCGTATTTGACACTGCGTCTTTTGTCTCATGTTTGTGTGATATACTTTTAATAAAGATGCTTTGTTTTTGATACTGTTTGGTATTTGGCTTTGAAAAAACTTCAGTGATATATGCGGATTTCATATGTTTTTGACGCGCTTCTACAGCAGAAACGCACTGAATACACATGCATTTTTAACCTGCGAATCTTTTGTATCTAATGCAGGTCTATGGGAAAATATGCACAGAAAACTCAGTGTTTTGTGCGATAATTTGACATGTGGCACATCCATGTCTGAACTAGAGATGAGCGATGTTCGAGGCTCGAGTTTCGCCAATTTCATGTTCGAGTGATTTTGGGGGGTGTTCGAGACGTTCAACGAACTCAAGCTTTTTGCTAAAGGCTCGACAGTTCAAGTAATGTTCGAGAACAGTTCAAGCACCAAAAGCATGGCTTTTCACAGTAAGTATGTGTGCACCTTTCGTATCTGCATGCGTCCTGCGTCCCCAGCACAATCCCTCTCTCTTTCCTACTCACCGATCACGGGCGCCTCGCTGCACGACTGTCAGAAATCTGTGGCGTCTTTTCCTCTTTTGAAAATGGCTGCCGCTTCATTATTCAATCAGTTATTCCGTGCTTTCCCCGCACACCGGCGCCCGTGATTGGTTGCAGTCAGACACGCCCCCACGATGAGTGACAGCTTTCTCACTGCAACCAATCACAGCCGCTGGCGGGCAGCTCCATATTGTGTAGTAAAATAAATAAATAATAAAAAAAAAATGTGGTTCCCCCCATATTTGATACCAGCCAGGATAAAGCCACACGGCTGGAGGCTGGTATTGTCAGGATGGAGAGCGCCACGTCATGGGGAGCCCACCACCCTAACAATATCACCCAGCAGTCGCCCAGAATTGCCGCATCCATTAGATGCGACAGTCCCGGGACTCCACCCAGATCATCCCAAATTGCCCTGGTGCAGTGGCAATCGGGGTAATAATGAGTTAATCATGCCAGGCATCTCCCCGAGATACCTTCCATGATTAAACTGTAAGTGAAAGTACAGAAACACACACAGCGGAAAATCCTTTATTTGGAAAAAAAGACAAAAAAAAACATCCTCTTTCACCATTTTATTAAAATCCCCAAATACCCCTCCAGGTCCGAAGTAATCCACACGACACTGTCAGCTCTGCTACAGAAGACGACTGCTCTGTGTCCGCTCCACATAGCACATGAAGAGAATCGCACTGTCAGCTCAGACTTCAGTCTGCATTGCAGACCTCAAGACTAGGAAATCTGCCTATGTTCCTCATTGGAGCCAGTGGCTGAATGGATAGAGCGCTTGCCTAAAGCCTGCTTTACACGTTGCAATTAGTTGTACAATCGCATTTGCGATGTGACACGCCCAGGTCGCATACTGGATCTTATGAGATTGCACGTAGGTCGTTCATTTGCTGTCACACGTGCGTTAGTAGTCTATGTTAAATTGATCAATTTTGTGTGCGCTCCTTTAGATCATGTGTTCTGTGACGTATGCATTGGGCACCTTTTTTTTTTTTTTTTTTATTTATTGACTTGACAAGCGTGTGTAATGTGTAGGGATGCGTTTTTACTATGTCATCTGCCATTCAGCACTGCTACATGGCCGCTGACAGCAGACACAGACAGCCATGTAGCAGAGCTGAATGGCAGATGACAGCAGACACAGACAGAGCCGCACTGTCAGAATGAACTCGGGTGAACTTCACCCGACTTCATTGTCATGCTGCGGCTCTGTCTGTACCGCGTCCTGATTAGCGGTCACCTGTGAAGGACTCACCGGTGACCGCTAAACTCCTGAGTAACTGAATTGAGCAGCCCTCTCTCATATACTCACCGATCCCCGGCGCGGCGCTGCACGGCGTTCACACTGCTCCGGCGGCTTTTACTATTTTGAAAAAGCCGGCCGCCCATTAAACAATCTCGTATTCCCTGCTTTCCCCGCCCACCGGCGCCTATGATTGGTTACAGTGAGACACGCCCCCACGCTGAGTGACAGGTGTCACACTGTACCCAATCACAGCAGCCGGTGGGCGTGTCTATACTGTGTAGTGAAATAAATAATTAAATAATTAAAAAAAACGGCGTGCGGTCCCCCCAATTTTAAAACCAGCCAGATAAAGCCATACGGCTGAAGGCTGGTATTCTCAGGATGGGGAGCTCCACGTTATGGGGAGCCCCCCAGCCTAACAATATCAGCCAACAGCCGCCCAGAATTGCCGCATACATTATATGCGACAGTTCTGGGACTGTACCCGGCTCTTCCCGATTTACCCTGGTGCGTTGGCAAATCGGGGTAATAAGGAGTTATTGTCAGCCCATAGCTGCCAATAAGTCCTAGATTAATCATGTGAGGCGTCTATGAGACACCTTCCATGATTAATCTGTAAATTACAGTAAATAAACGCACACACCAGAAAAAATCCTTTATTAGAAATAAAAAACACTAACATATACCCTGGTTAACCACTTTAATCAGCCCCAAAAAGCCCTCCATGTCCGGCGTAATCCAGGATGCTCCAGCGTCGCATCCAGCGCTGCTGCATGGAGGTGCCCGGAGCTGCAGAATACACCGCCGCTCCTGTCAGCTTCACACAGCAACTGAAGACAGCCACGCGATCGGCTGAGCTGTCACTGAGGTTACCCGCTGTCACTGGATCCAGCGGTGGCCGCGGGTAACCTCAGTGACAGCTCAGCTGATCGCGCTACTCACCGCCGCTCCTCTCACCTCCACGCAGCAACTGAGGTGAGTAGCGCGATCAGCTGAGCTGTCACTGAGGTTACCCGCGGCCACCGCTGGATCCAGTGACAGCGGGTAACCTCACTGACAGCTCAGCCGATCGCGCGGCTGTCTTCAGTTGCTGTGTGGAGGTGACAGGATCGGCGGTGTCTTCTGCTGCTCCTGTCACCCGCATGCAGCAGAGCTGGACACGACGCTGGAGGTCCGTGGATTATGCCTGACATGAAGGGCTTTTTGGGGCTGATTAAAGTGGTTAACCAGGGTATATGTTAGTGTTTTTTATTTCTAATAAAGGATTTTTTCGGGTGTGTGTGTTTATTTACTGTAATTTACAGATTAATCATGGAAGGTGTCTCATAGATACCTGACATGATTAATCTAGGACTTATTGGCAGCTATGGGCTGCCATTAACTCCTTATTACCCCGATTTGCCAACGCACCAGGGCAAATCGGGAAGAGCCGGGTACAGTCCCAGAACTGTCGCATCTAATGTATGCGGCAATTCTGGGCGGCTGTTGGCTGATATTGTTAGGCTGGGGGGATCCCCATAACATGGAGCTCCCCATCCTGAGAATACCAGCCTTCAGCCGTATGGCTTTATCTGGCTGGTTTTAAAATTGGGGGGGACCGCACGCCGTTTTTTTTAATTATTTAATTATTTATTTCACTACACAGTATAGACACGCCCACCGGCTGCTGTGATTGGGTGCAGTGTGACACCTGTCACTCAGCGTGGGGGCGTGTCTCACTGTAACCAATCATAGGCGCCGGTGGGCGGGGATAGCAGGGAATACGAGATTGTTTAATGGGCGGCCGGCTTTTTCAAAACAGTAAAAGCCGCCGGAGCAGTGTGAACGCCGTGCAGCGCCGGGGATCGGGGATCGGTGAGTATATGAGAGAGGGGGATAGACTGACATGGACAGAGAGTGAGGGACAGAGATAGTGACCGACTGACAGAGATTAGTGAATGACAGACATTGTGAGGCGCTTCAGAACGCAGCTTTTCAGCTGCGCTCTGAAGCGGACCTTTTTTAAGCTGCGGTGCAGAGCACACACCTGCGCACATAGCATCAGACACCAAAATCGTATGAGGGATGTCACACGTTACAATTGACTAGGTTCGTGCAACAAAACGCTCAATTCTAGACAAAGATACGATGTGTTTGCGATCAACGGTTTTGCGTTCAATCCTGATCGCACGTAGATGTCACACGCAGATACCTCACAAACGATGCCGGATGTGCGTCACTTACAACTTGACCCCAACGACGGATTGTGAGATATATTGAAGCGTGTGTAGCGGGCTTAAGAAGCGTAACTTCAAGAGTTCAAGGCCTGGCTGTGTCGATAAAGAATTTTTTTTATTTTCAATTTTAAATTAATTCATTATTATTCTTTATTTATAATTGTATTTTAATTATGCACAGAGGGGAGTAGCCGGACATCAGCTGTGAGCCGCTTCACGGAATGAGGCTGCATTCATTCATTCATTCATTCATTCATTCTCTCTCTTTCTCTCTCTGTCTTTCTCTCTACCTCTCTCTGTCTTTCTTTGTTTCTTTCTTTCTGTCTTTTTCTTTCTGTCTTTCTTTCTTTTTTTCTCTTTCTTTCTTTCTTTCTTTCTTTCTGTCTTTCTTTTTCTTTCTTTCTGTCTGTCTTTCTTTCTTTTTTTCTGTGTTTCTTTCTTTCTGTCTTACTTTCTTTCTTTCTTTCTGTCTTTTTTTCTTTCTTTCTTTCTTTTTCTTTCTTTCTCTCTTTCTTTCTTTCTTTCTTTTTTTCTCTTTCTTTCTTTCTTTTTCTCTCTTTCTTTCTTTCTATCTTTCTGTCTTTCTTTCTGTCTTTCTTTCTTTCTGTCTTTCTGTCTTTCTGTCTTTCTTTCTTTCTGTCTTTCTGTCTTGCCCATCACCAGGGCAGCTGGAAGAGTTGAATAGAAGCGCCATCATCTGGTGCTGTATGAAAGCGCCATTTTCTGGGGCTGCTGTGGACTGCAATTCGCAGCAGGGGTGCCCAGAAAGCTTGGGCACCCTGAGCTGCAGATTTCAATCCCCAGCTGCCTAGTTTTACCTGGCTGGACACAAAAATTTGGCGAAGCCCACGTCATGGTTTTTTTTTAATTATTTCATGAAATTCATGAAATAATAAAAAAAAAGGCTTCCCTATATTTTTGGTTCCCAGCCGGGTACAAATAGGCAGCTGGCGGTTGGGGGCAGCCCGTAGCTGTCTGCTGTACCTGGCTAGCATACAAAAACATGGCGAAGCCCACGTAATTTTTTTGTGGGGTAAAAAACTCCTGCATACAGTCCTAGATGGAGTATGCTGAGCCTTCTAGTTCTGCAGCTGCTGTCTGCTGTCTGTCTGTATGGAGTAGAGCAGACAGCAGCTGTAGAAATGCAAGGCTCAGCATGCTCCATTCACTAGTGTATGCAGGAGAGCAGACAGCAGCTGCAGAACTACAAGGCTCAGCATACTCCATCCAGGACTGTATGCAGGAGTTTTTTGCCCCCCAAAAAAATGGCGTGGGCTTCGCCATATTTTTGTATACTAGCCAGGTACAGCAGGCAGGTACAGCAGGTAGGTACAGCTGCCCCCAAACCCAGCTACCTATTTGTACCTGGCTGGGAACTAAAAAAAATAGGGAAGCCCTTTTTTTAATTATTTCATGAATGTCATGAAATAGTTAAAAAAATCGACATAGGCTTCGCCCCATTTTTGTGTCCAGCCAGGTACAACTAGGCAGCTGTGGATTGGAATCCCAGCACAGGTTGGCCCAAGCTTTCTGGGCGCCTTTGCTGCGAATTGCAGTCTGCAGCCACCCCAGAAAATGGCGCTTTCATAGAAGCGCCATCATCTGGTGCTGTATCCAACTCTTCCAGCAGCCCTGAAGCCGGATGGCTTGCTGGGTAATAATGAGTTAATACTAGCTTTGTTTTACTAGCTAGTATTAAGCCAGAGATTCTTAATGTCAGGCAAGTTTGACCCAGCCATTAAGAATCTCCAATAAAAGGTTAAAAAGAAGACACCACAGAGAGAAAAAATACTTTAATAGAAATAAATACACAGACACACTTAGAGACTCCATGTTTATTACTCCCTGTCAGCCCTCCATGATCCTGCTCTTCTGTCTTCTTTCTCCTTCAACCCATGCAGCTCTGCTACATCAGACAGCACTGCATGGGAGGAAGAACGCTGCTGCTCCGTGCAGTGTAATCACTCAGTGAGAGTGAGCAGAGGCTGCGTGCTGTAAGCGGTGATGTCACTGCTGACAGGCAGATTACCATAGCAACGGTGCTCCAATCACGTGATTCCCGGTGCCGCTATTTACTGGCTGTGACAGCTAGTCCCTGCATGTGGGCTGACTGTAAAGAGCGCACACATGCAGGAACGAGGAGTCGACCATGTGCCAGAGCATTTCGCCGGTACACGGATATGCTGGAATGATCACCGCATACCGGAGAGATGCACTGACAGGACCTAGCAATGATGTCTAGCCATGTGACCAGTCTGTAGCCAATGAGATAATAGACATGTGACTGGTCACATGCTATTTTGACGTCACAATAGGTCCTATCATCAGTGCTAGTTACTGGGAGGACGCAGCGATTATCAGAAGGAAAAGCGTCGGGAGACAGAGTGCAGGATGCGTCGGGGGGTCCTATAAGTGTTATGGCAATGTTTATTAACTGTATGTGTACATGTATAATGTTTTTTTATGTGTTTTTGTTTGCCTCCCATTGTTTTCAATGGGGTTCGAGAGGTTCGTCGCACGGTTCGTCGAACGGTTCTCGAACGGGGCCTCCGTTCGATGAACCGAACCGAACTTGAGCCTTCAGAGGCTCTCTCATCTCTAGTCTGAACATGCTGCTGTATCCACTGCCCTGGTCTCTCGGTGGTTGTGCACTAACACTACAGCTACTGCTGGATGCCGGCAGTGTGTGGGTGTTTAGGCTTCAGATTTCTGACACTAGTTCCCCTTTGTTGTTCAGTTGTGTTTTTCTGCAGATACTGTAGCTGGTAGGTAATTAGCTCTCTACTGGGAGCCAGCAGTGGGGCTTCCTTCCATATAAACCCCAGCAGACTGACTAGCAGCCAGTTATTTAGTTTGTGTTAAGGTAGTCACATAGGTTTAATGGAGCCCTCATTAGAGCCATGGGCAATGTAACCCATGATTCATCTTTGGAGGGCAAACAATGGGTTAAAAGCAGAGCAAGCTGCTCTGTGTTTGTTGTCAGGCGTTTGATGGGAGGTATTTTTAAGGGGAGTAGTTAAAAGTTTTATAGGGAAATATATAAGGTGAGGGAGAGGGGGTGGCCTGCAACCAACAGGTAGGCACTATTACTGAAGGTTCCGCCCTCCCTCCTTGTTGAACAGGGTTGTACATAGATTTTTTTGTAAAAAAGGGGGCGATGACATGTTAGCGGGTCATTTCGGCGTGGCGGTGGAGAGAGCGTTCTTGGTATTGGTAACAAAATTGTGGTTGGGGGTGGTACACTGTGGGCCTGCTCAATACACCCACTATCATCTTGAACCGTCAGAAGCCTCCCTCCAAGCCAAATCAGATCTTAAGCTTTGCACTGACAAGGGGCAACACCATGAAACATTTATCTGCATTTTGAGATTCTGGTTTAGCTTTTATCATGTCATGTTAAAAGGCTCGTTAAACAGTCGATATTGACTTTTAGGATTAGGATTGCTACTTCCAATAAGTGACACTAATATTCCCTCTCTGTCATAAGGCAATTTGTGTATGCATCTAATTTATTTAGAAATGAACAGATAAATCTGTGTAGAGTCTAGTTCAAGTAGAATGTCCTGAAATTTCCAGTCTCATGCAAATTTGAACAGTTTGAGATTTGATGTGTGGTTCAAAAAGGAAAGAATCTTGCCTGACACCATTTCCGACACTCATTCAGCATTAGAGAGTGTGCTAATGTAATTTTGTATTGGCGATAGACCTTCCCATAATGGCTTGCATCTAAAATAGCTATTGTTTCATCATACCTTGTACAGTGTAGTCAGTACCTGAACCATCTGAGATCAGCGGTTCCAAGTTGAGAACAGGTTGTATGGCAGAGTGGTTTTCCGCTTGTAGAGTCACTGGGTAAATCTTTCTCTTCTGTAGGGTGTAAGGTCTTATGGTCAACAGTGTCCTCACTCCTGTAGAGTATAAGCTCTTATGATCAGCAGGGTCCTCTCTCTCCTGTAGAGTGTAAGCTCTTATGGTCAGCAGGGTCCTCTCTCTCTCCTGTAGAGTGTAAGCTCTTATGATCAGTAGGGTCCTCTCTCTCCTGTAGAGTGTAAGCTCTTATGATCAGCAGGGTCCTCTCTCTCTCCTGTAGAGTGTAAGCTCTTATGATCAGTAGGGTCCTCTCTCTCCTGTAGAGTGTAAGCTCTTATGATCAGCAGGGTCCTCTCTCTCTCCTGTACAGTATAATCTATTATGATCAGCAAGGTCCTCTCTCTCTCCTGTAGAGTGTAAGCTCTTATGATCAGCGGCGTCCTCTCTCTCTCTCTCCTGTAGAGTAAAAGCTCTTATGATCAACAGGGTCCTCTCTCTCTCCTGTAGAGTATAAGCTCTTATGATCAGCGGGGTCTTCTCTCTCTCTTTCCTGTACAGTATAAGCTATTATGATCAGCAGGGTCTTCTCTCTCTCCTGTAGTGTAAGCTCTTATGATCACCAGGGTCCTCTCTCTCCTGTAGACTGTAAGCTCTTATGATCAGCGGGCTCCTCTCTCTGTCCTGTAGAGTATAAGCTCTTTTGATCATTGGTTCCTTTCTCTCTCTCTCTTTCCTGTAGAGTATAAGCTCTTATGATCAGCGGGGTCCTCTGTCTCTCGTGTAGAGTGTAAGTGTGGCGCCCCTGTGGTTAGGTGCTACAGGGGAATACAGCACCTTAACATCAAGGTGCAGTGCCCTTTTGGTCACAGGTGAAAGAGAGAGGAAATGCAGAGTCTTATATTAGATTGAGTAACATTGACTCAGCAGCCCCTACCTTCATATTGCTGGGACTATTTATATAGTAGGTCCATAGGGGGGTGGAGCCTAGCTGAGCGTGAGACGCGACGTGATTGACAGGATGACTGAGTGACAGTCAGTTAACAGTCAGTCAGTAAGGAGTGACAAGAAGAGACGAGAGTAAATTGATGACTGAAAGAAGGGCTAGAAATAACATAGGCCCGACATCCTGAGCGAGGGTACCCCAAAAGAAAAGAAAGACACAGGAAAAGGGGTAACCCAGACGGAAAGGGGATGCTTTAAGTCTGGCGATAGCCGGCTGAAGAGTTCAGGTCGACACCGGTATAACGGAACCGAGGAGGTTTGTCAGGTTTATCCCCAAACCATTGACCATTAACCTGGGATCCTTAATAAGAGGAGTCCCGGTACCCATCAAGAGTCTAACTACTAACCCCAAGCTGAGTTCACGACGCTGTTGCGGTATAGATAAAGAAACCATGCAGCATCAGACCCCTGGGAAAACCAGTGACGAGACTAACGAGTGGGTTAAAGAGGGTCACAGAGCCCTCAGAGCAGGGACCGAGAAAGAGACAAAGAAAGTTACCTCAGAGAGAGACTCTGTCATTAAATCTCCTCCGAAACTTGTGACCATTGGCCTTCTGGTAACCAAACTGTTTCTGTTGTGAACTTTTGGAAACAAACCAGATGCTAGTAAAAAGGACTTGTTTGAACTGATGTGGACTCGGTGTGTCGTCTCTCCGCCGTTCGACAGGACCCTGCGACGTCAGAGAAGAAGGCAGCCATCACCGCTCGGTCGCTTCCCTCCTGGTCAGCAACCCGCCACTCTGAGGTAAAATAGCTCCTCCTGTGGGGAGCTGAGAGATCTTAAGCTGCCATCACCATCGCCTCAGAGGTCGGCCACGGGCAGCGCTGGTATATCCCGCTTACCAGACACCACAGGTGGCGTCATGTATATCCCCCAAATCATCCCTGTACCCCATTCCACAGCCGCCGAGTGAGCACCCAGGGCTCGAAGCCGGGACCAACCACCTGTGATAACCCCATCGAAAGTAAAGTATCCGTAGTCCCGGCGCCAGAGTACCCCCCTATCGAAAACCCTGATGGTCGACTCATAAGCTCTTATGATCAGCAGGGTCCTCTCTCTCTCCTGCAAAGTATAAGCTCTTATGATCAGCAGGATTGTCTCTCTTATGTACAGTGTAAACTATCATGGTCAGTGGGGTTCTCTCTCTCCTCTCCCCTATGTATATTTTCAGAATAATTACAAGCTTTCTAGTATTGAGAGTTGATTAAATTTATTAGCCAGAAATAAAATTTTGAGGGAAAATTTGATGAAGTCAGCGAATTTGAATTTAAAAAGTGCCAATCATCTTTAGTTATATTATATTTTAAATAATAAAGTCTATATATGGCCCCCTCCACACGTACATGCCTTCGGTACGTGTTTGGCAGTTTTCTCACGTACAGGAGACACGTACACACGTAGACTTATGTATTCCTTTGGTTTTGGACACACGTAAGTATTTTCTCACGGAACGTGTGTCCGTTCCGTACTTACGTGTGTCCATGTGTTTCTCACACCGACATGTCCGTTTTATCTCCGGCATCACGGGTGTCACACGGAACGCAATCGGTTCACACGTAACACACATGGACCACACGGATCTGTTCTATGTGACTCGCACCGGAGAGAAGACATGTGTCTGCGAGAAAAAAAACAAAACATTACTCACCTTCTCCTGCCCTCCTGTCTCTGCCGCTGCTGTCACTTGCTGCCGACCGCCGCTCATTATGCTAATTGAATATTCACTTCACTGCGGCCTGAAGCAGCAGCAGCGGGGAGTCGGCATGACCGGAGACCGAAGATCAGCACCATGCAAAGCTACGCCAGTGACAGGTGAGCAGAAAGTTCCCGTTCTCCGTGTGTTATCACGGATAACACACGGAGAACACACGTGTGCCATACACACAGCACACCGAGTGCAAAACGCACCTCTGACACGTCCGTGAAACACGTGCGTGTTTTTCACGGATGTGTGAGAGAGGCCTATAACAGTATTGGTAAAAGCTACATGTAAAATGCTAATATCTTTTTTTTACAGCGACTTTACACTACTTGGATTCCAACAAAGGAATTATTGTTTCTCACAATTTTATATACTACGAATTAGTCATTTTACTTAATGGCCAATTTTTACAAAAGAACATAAAATAAATAAATATATTTGATTTCCTAAAAAATATATACATTATTATTTTTCATTTTTTTTTTTCAGATTTTCCAGGAAAACAATATTATTTTGTATTTTTTCAAGGAAACAAGATTATTTATTATTTTTTCAGGGAAACTGGACTATTGTGATGTGCAACATTCCATGTTGATAGGTACCCAATGTTCCTAAGGTAATTAAACCAAGCAATTTGTGTCTAGGCGCATTCAATCAGATAGGTATACGGAATGGGTACATCTGTACCTCAAAAGAATTGTAGCAGTTTAAGGTGTGTGGACTAATAGAAGAAAGAAACAGAAAATCACTCCGACTCCCACACAATAATTTTGACCATGACTCTGGGATGTCAGTAGAACATTACATTGTATACATCACCATTATGAAATAACCAAGAGCAAGCAACCCAGTAAGTCATTTATATTAGGCACAAACTGTCAGCCTGACCTGGGTTTCACCCTCTACATTTATGTGCAAAGAGAAACGGGAAAGAATGAGATGAAAGCTCCAAATACATGTGCACATTGTTATGCTGCGGGATAAGATTTCCATATGCATGGGAGATTAATCTGCAAGACGATAAATTTATTTGTATATCATTACATTATTTTCCAGCCATTATGCGCTGAAACTTTATATTGGCTATGAGGTTTTAATGTTTCAGCTGAGTAAAATTTTCTCTGTGTGGGTGATTTAATGAAGACATGAAGATGTCAATTACCATGTTGCACTGTCCCGAATTAGCCAAACAACCATTGTTTAGTCATTCTCGGTGCCGGATATTATAATAGGCTCATGACAGATTAAAATGTTACAGTTACACTGAGCAGTATAGGTTTCACATCAAAGCTAAAGGCACTGACCAGTTACAATAAAACCCTCTGACATCTGGTTATGCACTGCAGACTTCGATAAATCTGTTGACCTCTTCTTGCCAGTAAGGTTATGGAAGGTCAAAAGAAATATTCTTTTTAGTGACAGCAGAAAAGAATTGGAATATTAAAACATGCAAGTACATTTGAGGCTCTCTAGACTTTTAATCTTCCCATCAAATTAAAAGGCAGCGGATGAAATCTTATCAGCATTCCCCAAACAAATATCCGAGGCCGGGTTTACAAAGAGCAATTTGGACTGGAATGGCAAAATATTATCAGTCATGTATATAATATGTATTTCACACGCTAATAAGTGCTTTGGTAGCTCATCATAATCTACACAGACTAAAATTGCCTTGAATATAATGGTATGTAATGTATTTGAGCGGAATGAAAACCAAAGATGCAAATGATTTACAGACGGTATTCTTAATGTCTTGTTTCATTACTTCCAGAAAATGTTGTTTTGTAATATATGCTCATTAGCCAGAATTAAACATAATCTACTTGTATAGTTATTATGGGCTTTTATTTTGTAGTTAATATTGATGAAGAAATTCTCATTGATCTAAGTATCTAAAAATGATAAAAATACAAAACGAATGATTATGAGTAAAGGGGAATTGTCAGTATTATGGAGCATTGTTAGCGTACGCCAGAAGAGTTTTATCAGTGGGGATCCAGAGAAGATACGTGCCTGGGGATACTTCTGTATAGGAACATTTAGTAAGGAAGCTTCAGCATTTAATGTACCCTTCCACCATTTGACTGAAAAGTGACGATACATTTCTCATGTATACTCACCCAATTGGGTGCTCTCTGTTTGCCTCCTACTGCCTTCTCTATTGAGGTTAGTATTTTTATTTCTGCTTCCAAGAGGGCCTTAACAGTGGCATGTTAACTGAAGTGATTATTATTATTTATTATTTTAGCTCCATTTATTTCATGGCACTTTACATGTGAAAAGGGGCTGAGATAATAAAAAAAAGTACTATAATCATGAACAATAGAAGGCACAGACCAGCACAGGAGGAGAGAGGACCCTGCCTGCGAGGACTCACAATCTACAGCAGGGGTCCCCACCATTTGGCTTGGGAGCCACATGTGGCTCATGGGCCCATTATGTGTGGCTCACTTCTGTCTGACAACCAGGTCTTGCAAATAGCCACGAAGAGCAGGTCTCTTGATTGTGACATTTGTGAGTAGCCCCACACAGAAGAGAAGATCTGAATGGAGGTAGGAACCCCTGGATCTTGGAATACTACCTCGGTGTGGTGATTTCTGTGGAAAAGCTTTGGCTATCATTATATTGGTAGTGGGGACTCTGGGTGTCACTACAGTGAGGGGGGATGGGAGCTGAGTGTATCTCACGACCCTCTCATAGAGCTGAATGTGTCTGATGGCCCTATCTCAGAGCTGAATGTGTCTTTCAAGGTAAGAAAGGTTAAGGACCACTGGTCTACAGGATTTAATCTAAACTACCCCTACCTTGTCTGTACTATCACACAGCACAAAAAAGGTGGAGAGAAAAAGGTTT
Organism: Anomaloglossus baeobatrachus; assembly: GCF_048569485.1. Lineage (NCBI taxonomy): Eukaryota > Metazoa > Chordata > Amphibia > Anura > Aromobatidae > Anomaloglossus > Anomaloglossus baeobatrachus. The sequence continues at coordinate 219,689,991 of NC_134358.1, read as the reverse complement.
AAACTTAGCGTTGTACTATCCATGCCATTGGGGTGGCCATCTTCAAAACAGGAAGAGTGGAATGCCGATCTGAGCAGAGAAAAATTACATTTTGCAACAGTAAAATCCCTTATCTAAGCATTTACATTGGTCAGACATCTGAGGTGTGATCAGCTGTGTATTACAATCATTCACCCCATTTTGATTTTTTTTCTACACTGGGATTTTGCAAGACAAGTATGATTATCATAATGCACCTACTGCCATAATCAACTGAGGCACATACTCATTATATGTCATTAATCAGTTAATTCAGCATTCATTCATCCTGTGTTGGGGGATGCAGACTGACCAGTCAAGTTAGTGAAGTGAGCAGCATGCCGCCCATCTCACATGCCTTCACCAAATCAACATCTCCAAAGCATGACCATGAAAAGCTGAAATTAGTGGCTTCCCTTCATGAACGATCTTCATTCACGTATCAATGTTCTATAACACACGACAATGAATATGTTTGTCGATTGCTACACCTGCTGCACTTTGATGTCTGCGTTAAGATACTTAACATTGAGTCTCCTTAGTGCTCATAAAAGTATCAATATCTAACCTAGCAAGAGTTGACATTGGTGCAATCTGTGCAGCGACACAAGGGCCCAAGAACTTGGGGGTCCATTTCCACCTCCAACGTAGGTAGAATTGTGCATTATGAGCTATTGACTGCAAAGGGCCCATATGTGGTTTTTGCACAGGGGCACTCATCTGTCTGAGTCCGTCAGTATAACCTAGTGATGCAATGTTGTATAAGTGAACACTGCGGTATTACATAACCCTAAGTTTTCAGACTATCAAAATTATTTCCAATAAATTAATGTCAAGTTGGTGTATTATCTATTTATCAATGCACAAATACCAACACTTTATTATCTTATGTGGTATTAGCATTTGTTTTTGCCATTGCATGTTTATACATATTAAGCCAATTACAAAGTCTTGCTTTCATTGAGTCCTTACTACATGGTTGATCGCTTTACTTGTTTCACTGTCACTCTTATAATGTAGTATACACATTGTATGCACTAAAATGTGTGGGAAGTAATGAGACATAACAGACACTGCACAGTTGGTCTCAATTTTTGAGAGAAGGAGAAACTCTGTGGATATATATTAACTTTCATGTTTATCCGTAGGGGTTCCAGTAATGGATTTTTTGACATTTTAGTCTACATTCTCAGCATTTATACTCTTGACAAAAAAACAGCCTAAATATGCAATTTAGTGCTTACTTGGGAATGTGTAATTTTCAAAATGAATATAAATATATTAGAGGTATTGATAATGTTAAAAAAAGCTTCATTTCAATACATTAAATCAAATTTCTATGGTAAAACTTAAATTGAAAAGAAAGTAAGGAAATTGCTTCAATATAAAAGAGTAACAGTGTCTTCTAATCAGTAGTTAAAAAAATTGATGATTAAATTTAGTAACCAATAACAAAATATGATATATGTTATCACATTCACACTTCTCAGCACTAGCGGGGGATGTGACTGCAAGGGTTTAAAGGGTTGGTCCGAAGTCAAACTAAATTTAATTCTAAATCTCTATCTATTTAGTGCCGTAATCTAAGCTATTTTGTAATATACTTGTATTAAAAATTCCTTACCGTTCCCTAACTACACTATCTAACTGCTACTCTGGGTTTTCCGATTTCCTGTGTGATGATGCTTTCTTTGAGAATCCTAGTGCATGCTGGTGTACTCAAAAGAAGCATCATCAGACCAGGGGACAGAAACTGCGGTCACTGTCACAGCCTCTGCCTCTCCCTGAAATGAAGTGTCATCAGCTATGCTTTTTATAGGGGCTGTGTTGACCTTGCTTAGTCCCTGCTGTGTCCTTCTTTATGAGCTTTACACTGTGCGATCTGCACAGTATCAGTGTCTGCTCTGTTGGATCAGATGAGTAATAATCAGCTGGCGACAGAGCGGTCTCAGAATACTTAGCATGTAGGAGACCAGTGACTTCACTAGATTAGCATTCTCAGACGACAGCGGGATTTTACTGGTTAACAGCCATGGATGGATCGGGCATCCACTCCAACCTGTTAGAAGCACATGATGGTTGATTAAATCAATTATGTGCTGGGGAAGATGCAGGCTCGGCAAGCAAGCCAACATCAAGGGCAGAGACACGACTTTTGACATACATGTACATCAAATGTCATGAAGGAGGTTAAAGAGAATACACAATAAGGTCAGTGTCAAATTATAAAATCGGAGATGTGAAGTAAAATAGAATCCAGTCTGATACAACAGTCTGTTTTATACATCTATGATTACTGCATGGTAGTGAGTGATCTAACCAGGTTGAATGGTCAGTATTAGTGATGAGCGATCATGCTCGTGACTGTTTGATGCTCTATTGAGCATCAGGGTGCTTAGGTATGCTCGTTACTCAATCGAGTATCACAGGTGCTTGAGCACCATGCTCAAGTCTCTACCCCGCATGTTTCGCCACTGCTTTTTATAGAGAATTAAAGTGAGAGGGTAGTGAGTAGCTATTAAATAATTATAGAAAATGAAATAAAATCTGTAAAAAGCAAATCAAGGCAGCAAAGATTGAGACAGAGATACTCACTACCATAGAAAATAAAATTAATCCAAAATTATTCTTCAACCACATAAACAGTAAGACATTTAAAAATGATAATGTTAGCCACTTCATAAATAGTCTGGGTAAAATAGGGGAAGAAAAGGCAAATTGGCTGAATACCTTTTCCTCTACAGTATTCATGCAAGAAAATGCCATGACAGATGACATATTCATTGATACCATAAATTCCCCATTAAATGTCCCCTGCTTAACCCAGCAGAAGGTATCGTGCACCCTCAAAACCCCTAAAGTGATGGAATACTCCAGTACTGCAGGAATTAAATACCTTGAAAGATAGACCATTATTTTTAATCTTCACAGCTTCCATAATAACAGGGTCTGTATCTCATGTGTGGCACATAGCAAGTGTGGTGCCAGTATTCAAAAAGGGGATAAAATCTGAGCCTGGAAATTATAGACCAGTAAGTTTAACCACTACTGAGGGGAAAATCCTTAAGAGTTTCATAAGAGATCCTATCCTAGAGTATATCAAGAAGAATAACCTCATGACCAAGTATCAACATGGGTTTATGAGGGATTGGTACTGTCAAACTAGTCTGATCAGCTTCTGTGAGGAGCTAAGTTCCAGACTGGACCAGGAAAATGCAGTGGATGTTGTATATATGGATTTTTCAAAGGCAATTGATAAAGTGACGTATGGTTGATACATAAAATGAGAATAATAGGAATTGGGGAAAATATGTGTAACTGGGTTAAGAACTGTCTCAGTGATAGGAAACAAAGGGTGGTTATTAATGAAACACACTTGGAGTGTGTCACAGTTAACAGTGGGGTACCAAAGGGGTCAGTATTGGACCCTCTTCTTTTTAATATATTTATTAATGACCTTGTAAGGGACATAGAGAGTAGAATTTCAATATTTGCAGATGATACTAAATTATGCATGGTGATCAATACACAACACTACCCTAAATGCACATGTATAAACACACAGCCCTATAAACACACAGCCCTGCAACAGGCACGTGTACTTACTCACATCATACATGACCATATCTTTGAATTCTTGATCAGTGCAGAACAGGAGAAGAGCAACTGGGACCTGCAAAGAGACTGCAGCAGTTGAACAGCTGCAGGACCTTCCAGTTCACCTTTCTGGTCGTGTCATCAGGCACATGATCAGTCACAGGTCCTTAAATATCTAGAGAAGAAGTTCCTTCAGCTACATGGTTAATGCAGCCTCTGTTCAGCTCTCAGAAAGCTTCCTCTCCTGCCTTGCACCAACCACATAGATCAATGCAGAGCAGGAGGAAAAAAAAACAGCTCTCACTCTGGCCTGGACCCCCCTCTTCTGTTTTCCAGGCCCCATACACTAATTAGAGCAGTAATGCCCTGATAGTAGCCCTGGCTACAGCTAAGTGGTGAGGTTGAAAGAATGGGACCCATTTTGTCATCACATGACCCCCCCCCATAGAGGTGATCACAGGAAGCTATTGGGATGTCATAGTAGCTGTTAAAAACAATGCCAAAAATGCTTTTTGATTTTCATCCAGTATCATAAAAGTCAGAATAAAAAGTTATCAAAAAATAGTTTGCAGCCTAAAATGGAACAAAAAAAACCAAGCCCTTATTTATACAACTCATTCTTTGAATAAATTGAAGCAATAAAAACTTATTTTTAAAAAAGTATATTTATTGTGCAAAAGAAAAAAATAAACACAATAAAATTGGTATTGCCAAAATCGTAAGAACCCATAAAGTTAGTGAATAATTTATACAATATGTATACTCAATATAATGCCATTAAAAACAGAACTCAAATCATCATAATATGACTACAACAGGGAAAAAAAAAGTATGACTTAATAAATAAGCATCTTTAAATTTATAAAGTTCCAAAATAGGCCCCATCTATAGAACTTCTTATAAAAGAGCAAAAAGGCGATATATCATTATAAAGTGTAACAAGCAATTCTTGAATGGGTCTGTGCAGTTATTGTGCACACGTTGAATAAGCTCCCATTGTATGTAGATAAAAAGCTTGTGGTAATAGTCTCTTTAACCTTTCATTTTCCTTATAAATCAAACCAAATTGAGGGATGTATAGATTCAATGAGCATAAACAAATAACAATAATGGATAGCCTATGAATCTCTCAGACAACCATAGTTAGTGCCTCTAAGTAGCAATTAGCACGCAACTAGTCCAATGGAAGGTATCAATAGGGTGACAAATAAACAAACATTTCTTTATGTAGATTGTGAAAGGCACTCTAGGGAAGAAAACTAATGAAGTCAAGGCTTTTATGTTTTGCCTATGTTTAGACATGGGTAGATCAGGAACATAACGTTGCTCCGCGCACCAATATTCTACTTATAAAAACAATTTGCAGACTGAAACATGAAAAAGAAAAGCTTTGTAAGGCAAGGTTTATAGAGCGTGTACTGGGCGTGTAAGCAGTGTCCAAATTATGCTGTTTTATTTATTCAAAGTCATTTTAAAGGTCCAAATCTATAGCATGGTGCATTGTATTTGTCATTAATAACCACAGCATGTTTACGCTATTGTGTTTTATTCTCATTCTTTCCTATGAAGAATAACCCTGATGTAAAAAAAGCACATAAGTATGGTACATTGAATGACATTCTCCTAGTGCTGTTTCTTTCAGAAAAGAATGTTCTTTTTGCCATAAACACCTTATACACAACTGTATTTATAAATCTTATTATACCTATCTATAGTACATATCCCTGGTAATACTGTATGTGTACAGCCTCAATTGTCTCTGTGTAAAAAGTAAAGAAAACAAGAATGCAGTGGTTAGGACTAGTGATGATCGAGCGTGCTCGCCACGTCTTGTTACTTGTTACTTGTTACTTGCTACTGGCATTACTGTGATTTGCCGGCAGTATCACATCTCATGTAAGACCCGGTGATGTAATGCTCAGCACATTGCCCTCTAGAAGCAGTTCAGGGAGAGTTAATCTTGGAGGGAGAGCTTAGATTATAGCAGGCATATGATCAATTTTTAATTGCTATTGTATACCGCTGCTACACCATTAAAACAAAGTCCTTTTCAGTGCTACATCCTGTCCTTTATCAAGTACAACTGTGGTTACCTCCATTCAGTGTAGGGTTAGCTAGAGGGGCAAGGATAGTTTGAAATTAGAGGCATATAGGCAGGGTTTATGGCTTAGTGTATGTGTACCCGAGCAGTGTTTTTTAAGGCTTTTACACAGCTGAATTACCGCATAAATCCCGCACTGCCACTCACCTGCATTTTTCCTCATTTTTTTGCATGTGTTTTTGCCATGGTTTTGACCCATGCATTCTTTGCATTTTTATCTCATTAAGGTTGGTTGAAAGACATGAAGAAGAACAAACAGGAAGTAAATCAAAACAAAGTAATGTCCGGCCCCCTACATATTATACACTTGCACGCTTTAGTGCCTTTCACTTGGCACTAAAGGGTGTTTCACATGGTTCAACCTAATCAATAATTAAAAAAAACGACATTTTTTCCCCCTATTTTTGATAATCATCCAAGGTAAAGCAGACAGCTGTGGGCTGATATTATCAGGCTGGGAAGGTTCATGGTTATTGCGCCCTTCCCAGCCTAAAAATAGCTGCCTGCAGCAGCCCCAGAGGTGGCACATCACATTAGATGCCCCAATTTTGGTGCTTCACTTCGGCTCTCCCTTTTTGCCCTGTTGCAGTGGTAATCATGGCAATGGTAGTTGGGGTTGATGTCAGCTGTGTAATGTCAGCTGGCAATACGCCCAGGGCTCAGTAATTGAGAGGTGACTATCAGGCACCTCCATTATTAACTCAGTAAGTAAATAGAAAAAACACACACACACAAAAAAATATTTTATTTTAAAAAACACATCTCGACTCTAGCACTGGTTCACCAATTTATAAAAAAAAGAAAGACATGCAGATCCTAAGTAGTCCACTGAATCCAACATAGTCCACAAATGGAAACTTGAAAGGTCTAAAAATAAAGAAAGAAGGACAAGTTATAAAAATGAGAAAAGTAGTATCCTTTCCCCTGTCCTGCTGTCTATATCGGTAAGACTGGTCAGCCAATTGGTTATAGCGGTCAATGACCTTATAGTTGCAGTTGTATCAATAAAGACTAACGTTAGTGCTGGAGACGCAGCATTAGAGCAGAAGGGAGCAAGTAATGTTCATTCCTAGATAGAGCAAGCCTATGAAGTAGAAAAAGAACATTAAAGCTAGAAAGCCACATTGAAAGGAACATGTCCTTAAATGCTATTACCCTACAAAGGTAGGGCTGATCTACAGGTAATAGCATTCCAAAACTACCTGGCCACCTTACTGAAACAATGGAAAGGATGAAATGAGCTTTATTCCTCCTGGAAGCCTCCAGCTATCAGTCATACTGACATGCCCAAGCTGCTTCAATCACTACTCCTGTACAGTGTGGAGTGACAAGCCCTGGCACTTTGATTGACAGATCACTCTGAACAGATGCACAGCAGAATGATCTGTCAATCAAAGTACTGTTACAAGCTTACAGCCACCGCTGTGTACTGAGTGAAGTTGCTATAGGCATACCTCTATGACTTAAAGCAGGTAACTAATGTTGAGCGGACCCGGATCTGCACGGTTTGAGTGCCCGATTCGAGTCTGACCAGTACCCGGGATTCGGGGTGCACGATCCGGATCCGTTTTTTTTTTTTCTCTCTCTCTTCTCTCTCTCTCTCTCCTCTCTCTCCTCTCTCTCTCTCTCTCCTTTCTCTCTCTCGTCCCGGATCCCGTTCCCCATTGATTTGTATGGCCACGGATCCGGATCGGATCCGGACTTCGGCGGCAACCCGATCCGGATCCGCCGGACCCGGATTATGACCGATCCGCTCAACTCTATAGGTAACATCTCCTGCCGGTAGCTGGGCTTTCAGTAAAGCAACCTGACAGCTTTGGAATGCTATTAACCTTCAGATTATCTCTTTATCTGCAAGTAACAGTGCATTTCCCAAACTTTACTTGCCTATATGTCAGAAAGTATACATTCAAGCACACAACTAAAGGTATGTATAGACTCAGCATGATAGCGCCAGTATAGCATTGGCTTTAGTTTATATATGAAAATCCTGGTGGTTAGTCCTCTTTAATAGCATTTTGGGGACATAAAAGGCTCCTTTTCTAGGTTATAATTTCTGGATTCTAAGGTGTTTTATTGTGGTTTTCCAGGATTTTCATATTTTAATTGTTTTCAAGTTTTAATGTTATGTTGTATACTATATCACTATCATATAATACACTGTACAGTTACTGTTTGCTTCCATTAGCAATGGAGAAACCTCAAAGCCATGATGGAGTAAAATCCTTTTGCAGGTAAAGACTTGCCTCTGCTCACTTATCAATAAACCTTGTCCAGTTCTGTTTCATCTTACCTCTTTATATTAGTTTTCACGCGCTTCAACTTCACTGTCTGCAGTTAACATACCGAAATGTAATATTCATGACGGCGAAATAAAACAAAATATTCTTTACCTTAATCCTCTATTCCTTATTAGAATGCCATAAAATAAATGCACAAAATCCGTTTGAAATCAGATAACTTCAAAGAGCAGAAAGCCGTTGGCCGGCGTCCCAGAGAAATATTATATACTTGGGATTCATGGATTATTATCCAGGTGTTAAGTTAAATATCAAAATATGATATTACAATCCATATATTCAATTAGTCCCAGATACCTTTAAGGGTTAGAAAGTTGTATATGCACTGTTTCGTGGTACTTAGGTGACAAAGGACAGTTAACCTATTGTAAGCACTTTATTAAGGGTCTATTTATACTAAATGATGAACAGTATTAAACTGAGGCTGTTCGGCAACTTATCCAACGGAGGTCATTTAATAGCATGGTTACACATACAGACCCTGCTTTAGAGGTGCACTAAATGATCTGTAAGGCTTCCTGTTGTGAATGTCATCCGAGGGAGTGATGGTTTGGAGCTCCCTCTGGTGGTTAGGACTGGGGGTGAAGCTGACTGTGACTCAACAGATGTGGGAGTTAATTGGAAGTTTGGGAAGTCCAATTGCAGATCAGCCTGGGCTATATAGAAGAGCAGTGTCTGCTGGCTGGGGCCGGTGATAGATGGTTTTTCCTCAGTCTCTGTATTGGTTTAAACTTTGTCCTTCCATTTATCCTGTGCCTGTACCATTCAAGATAAGTTGCAAGTTCTTTGCTTTATTGAATATGTGACGCCCTGGACCCCAGGGGTCACAGGTTACTACACTCACCGCACACCCCCACACTAGAAAGGTACCACCAGTCAACCACAAAGACCTGATTGCCTCTCTCAGAGTCACACAGGCACACCAGGTGGGCGGAGTCAGGCAGAAAGACACGCCCCTCAAGGAGTCTGCTGGCCTGAGGCAGGAACACAGTAGACAGTTCAGTTCAGTACAGCAGAGTGGAGAGTCATGGAGTACGGTTCTGCGCGGGGCCTGGGTTGGAGCCTAGGACCCCCCCAAACAGTCAGGCAGGCAGACGGCAGTGGCCGCCTGCAGGAGACCGGGAATATGACCGGTAGAACCGTGAGGGACCGGGACAGGGTAGCGGCCCGCCGGAACCGATCCGGGGAGCCAACAGGATACCGGAGCACCAGGCAGGGTACTCAGACCCAGAACTAGGCTATACGCCACCACCATAGTCGAATTAACTGATTGCGGTCTGGACCTCAGGGGTTCATTCCCACCAAAGTCCCGATTGAAGGCAACAGCCCAACCCGTCCGGATAAGAGCCACCGCCAGAGGCCAGAGATCCAAGGGCCAGCGTCTGCGGGCAAAAGGGGCTCCTACGACACATACACGCCGGGAAGCAGACTATCAGTGCCCAGGCACAGTGGTCACACTACAAACACAGGTGCAGGAGAAAGGCAGAAATTGCCAACCCGACTAGGAAGCTGCAGCCGGCTGCGGGCCCCATCCATCCCTCCGTTTGGTTCACCAGTGACTCTGTGTGGTTTAATCGTGAGTACACCAGTGCAATCCAGCACCGCACTGCGCCGCGCCGCAACCCTGCACCCTGCACCCCGACCCTCGCACAACCGGGCCCCAGGACCAACATCCCCCTACCCACGGAGGGGTCAACACCTAGCTGCGCCACTACACCGCTCCCGGGAGTCCCCGTACCTTCACCGCAGCGGTGGTGTCCACCATCACCACAACCTGTGGGTGGCGTCAAGAACAATCATCCCAAAACCAAACACCCGCATTCCCCCGCGTGTAGCACCAAACCCCCTTGCAGAGCGACGTGACCCCCGGGTCCGTGAGAGGCTCGAGCCACCGCCCGCAGTACTAGCACGGATCCAAGCGGCTTGGCGTCCACAGCCGAGGCCGCGGGGCGGTACACATCGACTCTTTTGGCGTCGTGAACAGGATTGACCCAGTCTACTTACCAGTAGAAGTGCGCCTTGTTGTTCCAGTCAGCGGCGTCCCGCTGAAAAATCTGAAGATCCGCCATCTTGGGTGCGAAAGTTTCCTGCTCGAGTCGTCTTCCCCGACCAGTGGAGGCGCGAAAGTGAAGCCCCGCCCCCAAAGAAAGAAGTGCTGTAGAAAAACCAAGGGGGGGGAGAGGAGCTAGCCTCATGTGATTCCGGGGATAAGAAGCAGGGACACCAGGACTCTGCACCCGTCTTGTTCCTGGATCCCGAGCAAGAAACATGTCCACACCGTCCGGCAAGCCCGAAACCCCGGAGCCCGCGCCCGGAACAACGGCGTGGGTAGATGCCCGGACGGCGCAGATGAGTCGCCGTCTGCAGGCCCAAGTCCAGCTCCTCGTGGAAGGGTGGATGGCTGAGATGGAGGAGGTGGCTGCGGTCGTGTGGGCACATGAGGTGGAGACAGTGTTGGAGGAGCGGGTAGGCGACCCACGTCCCTATTAGAGTTGAGCGCGGTTCGTGGTTCGAGGTTCTCCAGTTCGCGGCTCGAGTGATTTTGGGGGCTGTTCTAGATAGAACTAGAACTTGAGCTTTTTGCTAAAGCTCGATAGTTCTAGATGCGTTCGAGAATGGTTCTAGCAGCAAAAAGACCAGCTAATTACTAGCTGGCTTTCTGCTGTAATAGTGTAAGTCACTCTGTGACTCACACTATTATGAAATTTCAGTGTATAGTGTGCGGGAACAGCGCACTCAGATCACTGCTGTATGGATAATGGCGATCGCCATTTTTTTTTTCCTTGTCTTCCTTCCCTAAGCGCGCGCGTGTAGTAGCATGTCAGCCAATCCCAGACACACACACAGCTAAGTGTACTTTTAGCCAGAGAAGCAACGGCATGTGTGATAGGATGTCCATGTCACATGTCCCTGCATTATAAAAACGAGTATCTGCCCGTCCGGACACCATTATCTCTTCTGCGTCCTTGGTGTCAGTCACCGCTGGCGCAGCGCCTATCTCCGATACTGCTGTGTACGCTCTATACACAGCGCTGTACAGAATAGGGATAGCACTTTCTATCAGTCCTTTTAAGAGCTAATACCAGCAGGGTCAGAGCCATAGGTGACAGGTCCGTGAAAACAGAGTTTAACAGCTACACAAGATGACAGTGTCTGTGTAGCTAAGGTCAGGGATTTCCTCGCTGCATTTCCCCATTAGGAGGGATAGAAAGGCAGGCTTCCTTTCCTCTACCCAGAGACCCACAACCCTGCCACTTTACCCTCCTGCCCTTTGCACACTCAAACTCATTGTTACTAAGCCATTATACTAGCAAACACTGAGTGAACTTAGTGGCATCCTAAACGTGGCTGTTGGACTTCTGTATTGTCCCACTAGTGCAAAGATATTTGCAGCACGTCTACCTGCATTGCACACTCAAACTCATTGTTACTAAGCCATTATACTAGCAAACACTGAGTGAACTTAGTGGCATCCTAAAAGTGGCTGTTGGACTTCTGTATTGTCCCACTAGTGCAAAGATATTTGCAGCACGTCTGCCTGCATTGCACACTCAAACTCATTGTTACTAAGCCATTATACTAGCAAACACTAAGTGAACTTAGTGGCATCATAAAAGTGGCTGTTGGACTTCTGTATTGTCCCACTAGTGCAAAGATATTTGCAGCACGTCTGCCTGCATTGCACACTCAAACTCATTGTTACTAACCCATTATACTAGCAAACACTGCTGCCAGTTTAAGGGCCGTAGATGCATTGGCAGGGATAATTATTGTTGTTTATTCTGCTGTTAATAAAGCTAGACCAGAGGTTCCCAACTCCAGTCCTCAAGGCACACCAACATTGCATGTTTTCAGGATTTCCTTAGTATTGCACAGGTAATAATTTAATCACCTGCCAAGGTGCTGAATCCAACACCCATGCAACGCTAAAAAAATCCTGAAAACATGCACTGTTGGTGTGCCTTGAGGACTGGAGTTGGGAACCTCTGAGCTAGACCACCGCTGAAATCTACACCACCTCTCAATTTTTACTACCACATTTTAAGTGCACAATCTTGTCGCAATCAAAATGAGTGGCAAAATGACAGATGCTAGTGGAAAGGGGAAGAGGCGTGTTGGAAAAGGAAAAAAAGGGTTTGTCCGTGGGGAAGGTGGCAAAGCTCCATTAACATCTGCTGAAGATAGACCATCTTCCAGCAAAAGTAAGATGTCTACTACTTACCGTGGACAATCCGATGTGCTCCCTTTTTTACGGACACGAACAACTGGAACAAAGGTAGATGATGGCCAAAAAAGGAAAATGCTTGAATGGATCTCAAGTGGTCCAACAAGTGCCCTCTCCGCCACCTCAACTGCCGCATCCAAAAAACACCAGTCCTCTGAGTTGTCATCCCAATCAAACTTGCTTTCTCACAGCTCTAAAGTCTCCATCCGCCCTGCACAGTATGGTGGAACTTAGATGGCTGAGTCTGCAGAGCTGTTCAGTCACACTATAGCCTGGGAATCAGAGGTCTGCTCCCAAGCTACAGTGAGTACAGACCAGGAAATGGTCTGCAGTGATGCCCAGAACCTTTGTGACTCTGATTCAGGCCATGAGGACCAAGTTTCTGAGCATAATGTTGACCCTTTTTCACAAACTGTAACACCTGTTGTTATAGACAGTGAGGAACATACTGATGACGATGAGACGCAGATACCAGATTGGGATGACAACTTAAATATTCAGTCAGGGCAAGAAGAGGCTCGGTCTGAGGGTGAGGGGAGTGCAAACACAACAATTGATGAGGAAGTTCTAGATCCCACCTACTGTCAACCCACAGTCAGGCCCTCGAGGAGGTCAACAGAGACGGTGGAGGAGGATGAAACTGACGACAAAGTTACCTTGCGCCTTCCTGGACAGAGTTGGAGTACTGGTAGCACGTCTACAACTGCATCCTCAGCTACCACTGTGCCTCTGAGAACTAGTCGGGGTGGATCAGCAGGTCGCATGCCCTCTAAGCCTTGCCTAGCCTGGTCCTTTTTTGACATAGCAAAAGATCGCCCAAATTATGTGATCTGTAAAATTTGTCATGATTCTGTTAGTAGAGGGCAAAACCTCAGCAGTTTGACAACTTCTTCCATGAATCGTCACATGAATAAATATCATATGTCCCGGTGGGAAGCTCACCGTGCTGCAATGCGGCCTAGCAGAGCGAACCATACACCGCCTGCCCCTTCTAGTGCATCTGCGCACTCTTCATCTTCTAGGACTGTGGGGACAGCTGTCACACCTGGTTTTCCATGCACAACTTCCACCACTGTAACCGCAACAGGCAGTTTGCTTGGTAGGTCGTCAGTTGGTTTGGAAGCGGAAACAAGTACGTGTGTACAGCTTTCTCAGACATCGATAGCACCAACGTTGGATGAAGGCGACATAATGTCTACGCCTGCACTTTCCTCACAAAGCTGCATTTTTCCAGAGACACCCTACTCAACACCGTCTACACACAGCAGCCAGATCTCTGTCCCTCAGATGTGGACAAATAAAAGGCCATTTCCTGCGACCCATGACAAAGCTAAGAGGTTGACTTTATCCCTCTGTAAGCTCTTGGCTACTGAAATGCTGCCTTTCCGCCTGGTGGACACACAGGATTTTAGAGACCTTATGTCTGTCGCTGTGCCCCAGTACCAGATGCCCAGTCGCCACTACTTCTCTAAGAAAGGTGTGCCCGCGCTACACCAGCATGTCGCACACAACATCACCGCTTCCTTGAGAAACTCTGTGTGTCAACGGGTGCATTTCACCACCGATACTTGGACCAGTAAGCATGGACAGGGACGTTACATGTCGCTGACTGGGCACTGGGTAACTATGGTGATAGATGGTGAAGGGTCTGCTGCACAAGTCCTGCCGTCCCCACGACTTGTGTGTCAATCCTCTGTCTGTCCAAGTTCCGCCACTGCTTCTGCCTCCTCCAACTCATCTGGGTCCTCCACCTCCGCCCCAAGCCTGCCTGGTCAGGCCACCAGCGTTCGCACTGCGCAGAAGGAATCACGCACCCCTCATTACTATGCTGGCAGCAGAGCGCAACGGCATCAGGCGGTCTTTAGCTTGACATGTCTTGGAAATAGGAGTCACACAGCGGCTGAGTTGTGGGAAGCTCTGGAGACTGAGTTTAATAAATGGTTGTCTCCATCAACCTGCAGCCTGGTAAGGCCGTGTGCGACAATGCTGCAAACCTGGGTGCGGCCCTTCGCCTGGGCAAGGTGACACACGTGCCTTGTATGGCTCACGTGTTGAACCTTGTTGTCCAGCAATTTTTAACACACTATCCCGGCCTAGATGGCCTTCTGACCAGGGCACGAAAACTGTCTGCTCACTTCCGCCGTTCAACCGCCGCAGCTGAGCGACTTGCATCGCTCCAGAAGTCTTTCGGCCTGCCGGTTCATCGCCTGAAATGCGATGTGGCGACACGCTGGAATTCGACTATCCACATGTTACAGCGACTGTAGCAGCACCGCCGAGCCCTGGTGCAATACGTCATGACGTATAGCCTGGGCCAACGAGATGCAGAGGTGGGGCAGATCACCCTGATGGAGTGGTCTCAGATCAAGGACCTATGCACCCTTCTGCACAGTTTCGACATGGCGACGAATATGTTTAGCGCTGACAATGCCATTATCAGCATGACAATTCCAGTCAGTTACATGCTGGAGCACACGCTAAACACTATTCGGAGTCAGGGGGTGAGACAACAGGAAGGGGAGGAACTACAGGAGGATTCATATGCGCAAGACACAACAACATCACCAAGGTCCAGACGTTCATCATCACCAACGCGGCAGGCATGGGACCATGGGGGACAGGGATCAACAAGGGCGCATGGTAGCAGGCGAAATGTTGAGGAAGGTGCAAGAGAACATGAAGAAATGGAGGACGAACTGTCCATGGACATGGAAGACTCAGCGGATGAGGGAGACCTTGGTCAAATTTCAGTTGAAAGAGGTTGGGGGGAGATGTCAGAGGAAGAAAGAACGGTTAGCACCTCTATGCCACAAACACAGCGTGGACTTGGTCCGCATGGCTGCGCAAGATACATGAGCGCCTTCTTGCTGCACTACCTCCAACATGACCCTCGTATTGTCAAAATTAGAAGTGATGATGACTACTGGGTTGCCACACTATTAGATCCCCGGTACAAGTCCAAATTTTGTGACATAATTCCAGCCATAGAAAGGGACGCACGTATGCAGGAGTATCAGCAGAAGCTGTTACTCGATCTTAGCTCGGCTTTTCCACCAAACAACCGTGCAGGTGCAGGGAGTGAATCTCCCAGTTGTAACTTGACAAACATGGGACGGTCTCGTCATCTTCAACAGTCTACCCGTACCAGTAGCACCGTATCTGGTGCTGGTAACAGCAATTTTATGGAATCTTTTCATAATTTTTTTAGACCGTCCTTTGCAAGGCCACCAGAGACAACAAGTCTGACACATAGTCAACGGCTGGAGAGGATGATACAGGAGTATCTCCAAATGAACATTGATGCCATGACTTTGCAAATGGAGCCTTGCTCATTTTGGGCTTCAAATCTTGAAAAATGGCCAGAGCTCTCAACTTACGCCTTGGAGATTTTGTCGTGTCCAGCTGCCAGCGTTGTCTCTGAACGTGTCTTCAGTGCTGCTGGGTGTGTGCTGACAGATAAGCGCACGCGTCTGTCCAGTGACAATGTGGACAGACTAACGTTCATCAAAATGAACAAGTCATGGATCCACAAGGATTTTACTACCCCTGTGTCATCTTGGGGAGAGTAAATGCTTGTGGATTTGGAATGTGCTTGATGCAAATCAAAACATCCTGTTTGCAACTAGGGCACAAGTGCTGCCACTGATGGGGTGTCTGTGTGGCCCAATTTTTGGAAAAAAGGGAGACTCCTCTTGGAGTAACCCTTGCTTGCCGTGTTTTTAAAAAGGAGCCAAGATGAACAAGTCATGGTTCAGCAAAGACTTTGCAACCTACCCTGGTGTCATCCTGGGGACGGATAAGACTGGCGTATTTTTGAATGTGCTTGATGCAAATCTAGCTGTGAAGTGTACAACTGGGGCACAACTGCTACCACTGAAGGGGTGGGTGTGTGTGGGGCCCAATTTTTGGAAAAAAGGGAGACTCCGCTTGGAGTAACCCTTGCTTACAGTGTTTTTAAAAAGGAGCCAAGATGAACAGAGCTGGGATCAGGAAAGACTTAGCTACCTACCCCGGTGTCATCCTGGGGACGGTTAAGGATGGCGTATTTTTGAATGTGCTTGATGCAAATCTAGCTGTGAAGTGTACAACTGGGGCACAACTGCTGCCACTGAAGGGGTTAATGTCTGTGTGGCCCAATTTTTGGAATAAAGGGAGACTCCGCTTGGAGTAACACTTGCTTGCTGTGTTTTTTAAAAGGAGCCAAGATGAACAAGTCATGGTTCAGCAAAGACTTTGCTACCTACCCCGGTGTCATCCTGGGGACGGTTAAGAATGGCGTATTTTTGAATGTGCTTGATGCAAATCTAGCTGTGAAGTGTACAACTGGGGCACAACTGCTGCCACTGAAGGGGTGGGTGTGTGTGGGGCCCAATTTTTGGAAAAAAGGGAGACTCCGCTTGGAGTAACCCTTGCTTGCCGTGTTTTTAAAAAGGAGCCAAGATGAACAAGTTATGGTTCAGCAAAGACTTTGCTACCTACCCCGGTGTCATCCTGGGGACAGTTAAGAATGGCGTATTTTTGAATGTGCCTGATGCAAATCTAGCTGTGAAGTGTACAACTGGGGCACAACTACTGCCACTGAAGGGGTGGGTGTGTGTGGGGCCCAATTTTTGGAAAAAAGGGAGACTCCGCTTGGAGTAACCCTTGCTTGCCGTGTTTTTAAAAAGGAGCCAAGATGAACAAGTCATGGTTCAGCAAAGACTTTGCTACCTACCCCGGTGTCATCCTGGGGACGGTTAAGAATGGCGTATTTTTGAATGTGCTTGATGCAAATCTAGCTGTGAAGTGTACAACTGGGGCACAATTGCTGCCACTGAAGGGGTGGGTGTGTGTGGGGCCCAATTTTTGGAAAAAAGGGAGACTCCGCTTGGAGTAACCCTTGCTTTCCGTGTTTTTAAAAAGGAGCCAAGATGAACAAGTCATGGTTTAGCAAAGACTTTGCTACCTACCCCGGTGTTATCCTGGGGACGGTTAAGAATGGCGTATTTTTGAATGTGCTTGATGCAAATCTAGCTGTGAAGTGTACAACTGGGGCACAACTGCTGCCACTGAAGGGGTGGGTGTGTGTGCGGCCCAATTTTTGGAAAAAAGGGAGACTCCGCTTGGAGTAACCCTTGCTTACAGTGTTTTTAAAAAGGAGCCAAGATGAACAAGTCATGGTTTAGCAAAGACTTTGCTACCTACCCCGGTGTCATCCTGGGGACGGTTAAGAATGGCGTATTTTTGAATGTGCTTGATGCAAATCTAGCTGTGAAGTGTACAACTGGGGCACAAGTGCTGCCACTGAAGGGGTGGGTGTGTGTGGGGCCCAATTTTTGGTAAAAAAGGGAGACTCCGCTTGGAGTCACCTTGCGGTGTTTTACTTGATTTTAGAAGGGCGTGCCATGCCTATATCTGTGTCTCCTCCTCTTTTTCCTTGTCCAGCTCTTTTGTTTTCGCATGAGTATATGTCCTTGACACTTTCCCATGTGTTTGTGTTGTGTTGTGAGTTGTTTGTCACCTTTTGGACACCTTTGAGGGTGTTTTCTAGGTGTTTTTATGTGTTTGTGATTGCCTGCCATTGTTTCCTATGCGGTTCGAGTTCGGTTCGTCAAACGTTCGACGAACTGCACTCGAACGAGACCTCCGTTCGACGAACCGAACTCGAGCCGAACCACGACCGGTTCGCTCATCTCTAGTCCCTATGTCCCAGAGAGAACAGCTACTGCTGCTGAGGGGCCCGGTCTGCTCCCGCTCACCCTGCTGAGTCCCCCACATCCCGCGCCGGTCACCGCTGCCCTGCTGATCGGTCCGTTGCCCCCGACAGCGGGTTCCACCATACCTGCCCGCGAGAACAGGCCTGTAGACACAGCCTGCGGACGACCGCTTGCCCGGTCGGCATTGATCCCATTGCCCTGGAAGGTGCCCGTTCCCCGTGAGGAACCGCTGGTCGTAGAAGTGACCACGCCCAAAGAGGCCCCGGCAGTCTGCCTGGCCAGAAGAAAAATGGACGCAGACCGGAAGGAGGCCCAGAAGGTAAGGCTCGCCGCTCCCAAGCTCCAGGCCTCGGCTGATCCAGCGGAGGGTTGTCGCTGCAAGGCAGCAAGACAGGCCACAACACAGTGGGGCTCCTCAACACAGATGGTGGCGGTCGTAGCCAGCATCGGGGAGCGCCGACTGGGCCTGACCCCCGCGCAGGAGGAGTGTGTGGAAACCCCATTCTGGGAGTGGCAGCTGAACCAGACGGGCCAGGAGATTGAGGCTCGTGAAAAGGGGAAGACCATGGCTACCATTTCCAGGGACCACCTGAAGAGATGCCCAGATCCCCTAAGGCTGGTAGATGGGACTCCGGCTTCCGTGCCGAGCGGGGAAAAGAAGAAGGAGGTGATTCATACCGTAATGGGCAACTTTCCAGCGGACTGGCCTATGCAGAATGGCGTGGTGATTGTTCCCGTGATAACGTTCCCACAACCCGTGGAAGAAAGAGAGATGGAGACATACACCAGCGAGCCAGCCGAACCAGTGCCCAGGGATGCACCTATACTACGCCCCCGTAGGTCTCTACCTGCCATACCTGACACCAGGGAAGCTATCCCCTCTATCCCACTACCTCCCACTGATGACACTGGGCGCAGAAGGTCCACATGACCTAACCTAGGTAGGCCCCCACTTAGGTACAGGGAGACTGCTATTTAGGGGTGCGATGTATTGATTGTGTAAATATTCGGATGAATGAGCATTAATCAACAAGGCTTTCACCTGATTCAAAAAGAAAAGTCCCCGTTGGGACCTAAAGTGTTTGTGGTAGCCCGTTGGATGCTGAAGTGCCCATCCCCGTTGGGACTGATGTCCCCTTGCTCCCCCCAAAGACAAGGCTGAGAACTCGCAAGTCACCCAAAAACTATTGGGTTTGAAAATAGTCCCCAACTGCCCCTTCCCGCTAGTGCCGGTCCCCGGAGAAGCTGTTTGGAGGAAGCACCCGCAGCAGAGCAGGCTGGGGTCCGGTCACCATCAGGACTGGTGACCATCCTCCGGGTCAGGGGTCCCCTTGGACGTGGGGGCTCTGAATGACTGCCAGGTGCGTATCACCGTACCCGTTCCCGCTTGGGTGGCCTGGGCCAGTTCCCGTTTTCCGGACTGGGGAAAAGGGGTGCTGTCTGTTTCTTAGAGGCAGCATCAAGGTTCAGGTTGCTTGGGTGGAAAAGCGGATGGACCTGTTCCTGTTAATGTTATTAAAAATGTTTTCCCATTTGCAATGGTTCAAGTAATGTGCCTCCCGCAAGGGAAGAAGAAGAAAAATGCTTTTGAATGTTTTACCTGTTATTTATCTTTCAGAAAAAAAAATAAAAACCGATGTGGACGGGCAGCCCGCGGACAGTCTGCATTAAACCAAGGGGGAATGTGGCGCCCTGGACCCCAGGGGTCACAGGTTACTACACACCGCACACCCCCACACTAGAAAGGTACCACCAGTCAACCACAAAGACCTGATTGCCTCCCGTAGAGTCAGACAGGCACACCAGGTGGGCAGAGACAGGCAGAAAGACACGCCCCTCGAGGAGTCTGCTGGCCTGAGGCAGGAACACAGTAGACAGTTAAGTTCAGTACAGCAGAGTGGAGAGTAGTGGAGTACGGTTCTGCGCGGGGCCTGGGTTGGAGCTTAGGACCCCCCAAACAGTCAGGCAGGCAGACGGCAGTGGCCGCCTGCAGAAGACCAGGAATACGACCGGTGGAACCGTGAGGGACCGGGACAGGGTAGCGGCCCGCCGGAACCGAACCGGGGAGCCAACAGGATACCGGAGCACCAGGCAGGGTACTCAGACCCCGAACTAGGCTATACGCCACCACCATAGTTGAATTTACTGATTGCGGTCTGGACCTCAGGGGTTCATTCCCACCAAAGTCCTGATTGAAGGCAACAGCCCAACCCGTCCGGATAAGAGCCATCGCCAGAGGCCAGAGATCCAAGGGCCAGCGCCTGCAGGCAAAAGGGGCTCGTACGACACATACACGCCTGGGAGCGGACTACCAGTACCCAGGCACAGTGGTCACACTACAAACACAGGTGCAGGAGAAAGGCAGACATTGCCAACCCGACTAGGAAGCTGCAGCCGGCTGCGGGCCCAGTCCATCCCTCCGTTTGGTTCACCAGTTACTCTGTGTGGGTTATTCGTGAGTACACAAGTGCAATCCGGCACCGCGCCCTTCACCCCGGTCCTCGCACAACCGGGCCCCGGGACCAACATCCCCCTACCCACGGAGGGGTTAAAACCTAGCTGCGCCACTACACCGCTCCCGAGAGTCCCAGTACCTTCACCACAGCGGTGGTGTCCACCATCACCACAACCCGTGGGTGGCGTCACGAACAATCATCCCAAAACCAAACACCCACATTCCCCCGCGCGTAGCGCCAATCCCCCTAGCAGAGCGACGTGACCCACGGGTCCGTGAGAGGCTCGAGCCACCGCCCGCAATACGAGCATCGATCCGAGCGGCTCGGCGGCCGCAGCCGAGGCCGCGGGGCGGTACAAATGATCCACACTTAAGGGTGTTACTGTTTCTTTTCATTTTGTTTAAGGTCCGTTTTCTTGCAGGAGAGGAATTGTCCTTCTGTTTTGATGAGAGTTCCCCCTCTGCAAGCCCCACTGCAAGAAAAGGGAGATTGTCCCTGTTCTACTTTATTATTTGCACTTTTGTGTTTCTTGTGGTTTTTTTTTGGTATTTCGTTTCTCCCATTATTTACAAGAGTACCTGATATAGTGCGGGAGAGACCATGTGGTCTCAGGGTTTTGTATATAAGGAGATTGGTATTTTTCCGCCGTTTTGCACTGACTGCAATCAGGTTTCTTTATTTTGCTGTTTTAACTAGGAATTCGGGCCTCGCCTTTGCTAATCTATATTTCCTATCTGTGTATTGTGTTTTCTTACATCACCGTTGGCTCTATATGTTGGGGGCTTGCTATTCTTTTGGGGACAGCTCTGAGGCAAGATAGGTTTCCTCATTTCTATCTTTGAGGTCTAGTAAGTTTCTCCGGCTATGACGAGGTGTGTAGGTGTGTTTAGGAATGCTCCACGGCTACTTCTATTGTGGTCTGACAGATAGGGGATTGCGGTCAGCTCAGGTTCGAACTACTCTTGTGTTTTTCTGCTGATGAGATTTTTGTGATTGTCCACGGTTACCAGATCATAACAGCTCCCTTCACATGTCCATGCATTAAACGCACATGTGTGACAGTCCATGGTGCAGGTCTATATGGCCAGCCGTGTGTTCCTGTGTGCTATCTGTGTGACATCCGGATAGCACACGGAAAGCATGAGCTTGTATATTTACCTGTCTCTGGCACTGCTGTCACACTTGCTTCTGGGTCCGCAGGCAGTGCAGTGAATGTTCATGATGCATAATTAATGGGACCCAGAAGCAACAGCAGTGCCAGAAACAGCAACACCGGAGATATGGATCACATCAGCTAAAATCAGACATGTCACCGAGTGGTGTACACAGACACACATGTGCTCTACATAGACACACTTTCCATATCAAAACACAGATGTGTGAGCAAACTCATTGATGTTAATGGGTTTATGTGTGTATGTATCTCCTGTACGTGTGGAAACTAACACCACACATACTGGAAACATGGATGTTTGAAGGGGTCCTAATAGATAGTTTACTGTGCACAGGCAACCCATTGTTCTCAGCACATGACAATGTGCTGCTGAGAAGGATGATCTTTTGTGTAGAACAAAAAATATTTCATACATTGATCTATTTCATTGATTGGCAGCCTTCTTAGGCTATGTTCACACAGGACATTTTTGCAGCGTTTTTTTTCCTGACCAAAACCTGATCTTGTGGCAGGATGTCTCCTGGGAGTCATCTGCGGTTTTGGTGCTGTTTTTGGTTCAGTTTTTGTGGCGTTTTGTAGGCTATGTTCACACTAGAAAAATGATTTTTCTTAAGAAATTTCTTGAGAGTGAAGGATTAGCGCACCTGCGTTAAAAAACGCACCAATAACGCAGGTGTGTTTTTGGTGCGTTTTTCATGCGTTTTCGGTGCGTTTTTGGTGCGTTTTCTTTCATGTTGGTCCCTGCGTTTTTTAATGCCTTTACAGCAATAAAGCACATTGAAAATAATAAAAAAAAATAGATAATACAGAGATAGATATATGATAGATAGATAGATAGATAGATATAGATATTTAGAGGAATAGATAGAGGGATAGATATAGATAATAGATAGATAGAGGGATAGATAGAGGGATAGATATAGATAATAGATAGAGGGATATAGATAGATGATAGATAGATAATAGATAGATCATAGATATTTAGGGGGATAGATAGATAGATAGAGTGATAGATAAATAGATGATAGATCGACAGAAGGATAAATAATATAGAAAGATAGATAATAGATAGATATAGATAGATAATAGATAGATATTTAGGGGTATAGATAGATAGATATAGATAGATAATAGATAGATATTTAGGGGTATAGATAGATAGATAGATAGATAGAGGGATAGATAGATAGATAATAGAGGGGATAGATAGATAAATAGAGGGATAGATAGATAGATAGATAGATAGAGGGATAGATAGAGGGATAGATAGAGGGATAGATAGAGGGATAGATAATAGAGGGATAGATAATAGAGGGATAGATAATAGAGGGATAGATAATAGAGGGATAGATAGAGGGATATATAATAGAGGGATAGATAATAGAGGGATAGATAATAGAGGGATAGATAATAGAGGGATAGATAATAGAGGGATAGATAGATAGATAAATAGAGGGATAGATAGAGGGATAGATAGAGGGATAGATAGAGGGATAGATAGAGGGATAGATACATATAGATACATATAGATACAGATAGATAGATACATAGATAGATACATAGATAGATACATATAGATACATATAGATACATAGATAGATACATATAGATACATAGATGGATACACAGATGGATACATAGAGGGATAGATAATAGAGGGATGGATAGATAGATAGATAATAGAGGGATGGATAGATAGATAGATAATAGAGGGATAGATAGATACATAGATAGATAATAGAGGGATAGATAATAGAGGGATGGATAGATAGATAGATAATAGATAGAGAGATAATAGAGGGATAAATAGATAATAGAGGGATAGATAGATAGATAGAGAGATAATAGAGGGATAGATAGAGGGATAGATAATAGAGGGATAGATAATAGAGGGATGGATAGATAGATAGATAATAGAGATAGATAGATAATAGAGGGATAGATAGATAATAGAGGGATAGATAGATAATAGAGGGATAGATAGATAGAGAGATAATAGAGGGATAGATAATAGAGGGATAGATAGATAATAGATAGATAGATAATAGATAGATAGAGAGATAATAGAGGGATAAATATTCCAGCTTTATTTATGATGTTTCCCCCCACACACTGCACTTCTCGCGGCCGGTAGTGTGTTCACATCACCGGCCGTGAGAAATGTCCTGTAGTTCCCCGCAGCCTCGCTCAGGAGCTGCATTCAGCAGTCGCTCACTGACCCGTGGAGAACTGTCACACGCGGCTGGAGCAGAGCTGGAAGCGCCGGGGGACATCGCTGTGGATTACGTCGGAGCTGTGTCTGGGAGGGGTTAATACACTGGAGAAAGAGGGTCTTTTTGTCTTTTATTCAAAATATAGGATTTTTCGGTGTGTGAGTGTTTCTTTACTTTCACTTTCAGATTAGTGACGGCGTGTCATAGACGCTGCCATCACTAATCTTGGATTTAGTGGCAGCTATTAGTTGTCGTTAACTCCATATTACCTGGATTGCCCCCCGCATCACGGCATCTGGAGGAGCCGGTAACACGCCGGGACTGTCACATAATGGATGCGACAGTCCCGGGGCAGCTGCGGCTGATATTCTCGGCTGCGGGAGAGGGAGGGGCCATTAACCCTGTCCCTCGCTCTCCCCAGCCTGAGAATACTGGCCGCCGCTGTGTGTTTACCCGGCTGGAAGGTAAAAATACGGCGGAGCACACACTTTTTTTTTTCTCTTCTCCTTCCTCTTCCTGTCCTAGTGACATCACTTCCCTGCAAAACGCAGTGCAGGGAAGTACACTATGTCTTGAAAACGCAAAATAACGCGGGAATAACGCAGGTATAATGCAGGAATAGCGCACATCACTTGCTACCTGCGCTATTTCATGATTACATTACAGTCAATGGAGTGAAATAACGCAGTTCGCTGCAGAAAAGAAGTGACATGCTCATTCTTTTTCTTAAGAAAATGTACTGAAAGAATTTTGTTAAGAAAAAAACGCAGTGTGAGCACAGCTAATTTTTTTCCCCATAGGTTTTGCTGGGGAATGTCTGCAGAAAGGTTACAAGAATTTCTCAAGAAATTTCTGCAGCAAAAACGGACCAAAAACGCAGGTAAAAAACGCAGTGTGTGAACATAGCCTTACAGCGTTTTTTCTCTGATGTCAAGACCAGCAAGGGTTCAAAAGTAACCAAGTGCTGGACCGGACCGGGATTGACCTGGATACGGCACTCGGGTTACAGGTAGTAAAAAAAAAAAGACTGAAACAAAAATTAAAAAAAGTAAAGCAAGCGTGCTATACTCTGACATCACTGTACCTGCTTGGTAGATGCTAGAGTGTATGGGCTCCTTCCAGGTATGACATCATTTAAACATACGTCTATCACATGGGGTGCAGGGGGGCAAAGCATGATATAATGTGAGAAAACATCGCCAAGCTCACTAACCAAGCCAGTCAGGCCCACTAACCCAGCTGGTCATGCCCACTAACCTGGAAAGAGCCCATACATTCTAGGCTCAACTGTACCTGCTCCCGTGGCCCCTCCTACTTCCGGAACCGCTCATTAGCCTCATGCATATTTACTGCTTTCCCAGTGCACCAAGGCGTCTGTGATTGGTTGCAGTCAGACGTGCTCCCATCCTGTGTGACGGCGTCTGACTGCAACCAATCACAGACCTGGTCTGTGGGTCTATCGTACAGTAAAAAATAAATAAATTAAAAAAATTATGTGGTTCCCCCCATATTATGTTACCCAGCACAGATAAAGCATACAGCTACAGGCTACAGCCCCAGCTGTGTGCTTATCTTGGCTGTGTATCAAAATAAGACGGACTCCATGCTTTTTTTTAATTATTTAAATACATAATTGAAAAAAAACTGTGTGTGGTCCCCCCAATTTTGATACCCAGCCAGGATAAAGCCCACAGCTGGAGGCTAGTATTCTCAGGCTGGTGAGACTCAGCCTAAGGCTATGTGCCCATGTGTGTCTGCTCTGCACAGCAGTGTAACGTCACTGCATGTGCGCTTCAGAGCGCAGCTGAAAAGCTCCGTTCTGAAGCTTTGGTGACTGCCGATTTCATGAGCTCTGGATGCAGCCCCTCCCATAGACAGATCGGGGGCTGCATGCAAAGCGCACAAAAGAAGTGACATGTCACTTCTTAGAACGCAGCGATTTGGCAGCAGCCGAAGCGCTGCTTTCTAATACGCCACGTGGGCATGAATTAGGCACACTCTTCATAGATTGTGCTGGGGACGCAGGACGCATGCATTACTCTGCGTTGCAGATCAAAGCGTAACTGCATGAAAATACGCCACGTGGGCACATAGCCTAAAAATATCAGCCTGCAGCCGCCCAGGATTGTAGCATCCATTAGATGCGAAAATCCCAGCACTTTACCAGGCTCTTCCTGAATCGCCCTGGTGTGGTGGCAATTGGGGTAGTATAAGAGGTTAATCTAGGAGATCCCCCCATCACCAATCTGTAATAAGTGTAAAGAAATAAACACAAACACCACAAAAATCCTTTATTTGAAATAGAATACAAAAAAGACCCTCTTTCAACACTTTATTAACTCCATAATCACACCCCTGCAGGTCTGACGTAATCCACACGAGGTCTCACTATGATACAGCTCTGATACATTTGAAGATCACAGCGAGTGCCATAGAACATGATTGCCTGCTGTGAGCTCCAGAGAATGAATGAGTCACGTGATCACCGGTCACTTCATTCAGGTCATTTCCAGTCACAGCTGTGACTGTAAATTCCGTGAGTGAGGTCACTGCTGAACGCACGGCTCATTCAACCGCTGTACAATAGACCCGCAGACCATGTCTGTGATTAATTGCAGTCAGATGCTGTTACTCAGGCTGGGGGCACGTCTGACGGCAACCAATCACAGATGAAAGCAGTGAATATGTAATGAGTGGAGAAGTGGAGGAGCCACGGTAGCGTACAGCCGCACCGGTGATTCAGTAAATTTACCGCGCCTGCTCCAATCCCCCTATCCCTACCACAATTATTAAGTGCCAACCAGATATCCTGGATCAATTTGCGGGCTGGAATCGGGTTTTTTATTAACCCAGTTAGACCCGCCGATCCAGTGAATCTCAGAGAGTAGTAAAATGAGGGTTTCCAGGCCGCGCCAATGACCAGCCGATATTAGGATGTTAGATTAATGTTGCTTTTATTCCAATGTACAGGTCTACGCGTTTCGGAAGGCACCCCTTCCTTCTTCAGGACCACATGGCAAGAAAACATAAAATCTGCTGTACAGGGATACCTTGCAGTACTATATACCCCACTGATGACGTCATGATCCACCCACTTTTAGAAAAAATCGGCGGGAAATCTATACATTAAACCAATACAATGACGTAGTATATTGTACTTCACAACTTTCATGGATAAAACACTTAAAATTATTCCTTTATATACCAAAAAACGGAAAGTAAATGAAAAATAAAAAATAGTGCAATATTGGTGTGAGGTCTCTTTATTTATATTTGTCTGTGTAAAGATATAAATATAAATAAAGAGACCTCACACGCATATTGCACTATTTTTTATTTTTCATTTTCAACATTTACTTTCCGTTTTTTGGTATAGAAAGGAATGAGTTTAAGTGTTTTATCCATGAAACTTGTGAAGTACAATATACTACGTCATTGTATTGGTTTAATGTATAGATTTCCCGCCGATTTTTTCTAAAAGTGGGTGGATCATGACGTCATCAGTGGGGTATATAGTACTGCAAGGTATCCCTGTACAGCAGATTTTATGTTTTCTTGCCATGTGGTCCTGAAGAAGGAAGGGGTGCCTTCCGAAACGCGTAGACCTGTACATTGGAATAAAAGCAACATTAATCTAACATCCTAATATCGGCTGGTCATTGGCGCGGCCTGGAAACCCTCATTTTACTACTCTCTGTTATCTGCCAACCGAGGGACCGCTGCCGTGGCTTGGAATTACCTACATATATGCTGGTATAGGTGTTGTGACTGTCACAACCCCTATAGGTGAGTAATACCATATCTCTTTCTCCCCCATTGCTACTGGGGTAAGACCCTATTGCGCTTCTTTATCTCCACAGTATATCTTCTGGATCCAGTGAATCTGAGAGTCCACTTGTCACTAGGTTGAAAAACCCTGCCAAAAGCACTGAAAATAATTGACATGTTTATTCTTTGCATAATGCAGCAAAGGTATTTTTCAAAACCGTCAGGAAAATCGTGGAGGTGATTTGTGTTTGTGTATGAGATTTCAGAAATCTCATAGACTTTGCAGGGACTGTAAAATGCAGCATTTTATTAGCATGGATTTGCATAAAACCAAAACAAATCCATAGCTAAAAAAACGCTGTAAGAACGCCCAGTGTGAATATAGCCCTAGACTGTTTGATTATTGTGAAAAAAAACACTTCTAGGTGATCATTCACGATAATCCTGCAGTGTAAAGGCTACTTTACACACTGCGATATCGGTCCCGATATCGCTAGTGTGGGTACCTGCCCCCATCTGTTGCGCGACACGGGCAAATCGCTGCCCGTGTCGCACAACAGCCGTCACACATACTTACCTGTCCGGCGACGTCGCTGTGACGGGCAAACCGCCTCCTTTCTAAGGGGGCGGTCCGTGCGGCGTCACAGCGACGTCACTGAAGCGTCACTGAACCGCCGCCCAATAGCAGCGGAGGGGCGGAGCTGAGCGGGACGTAACATCCCGCCCACCTCCTTCCTTCCGCATAGCGGCCGGGAGGCAGGTAAGGAGAGCTTCCTCGTTCCTGCGGCGTCACACGCAGCAATGTGTGCTGCCGCAGGAACGAGGAACAACTTCGTTACTGCTGCAGTAACGATTTTTAAGAATGGACCCCCATGTCGCCGATTAGCGATTTTGCACGTTTTTGCAACGATGCAAAATCGCTTATCGGTGTCACACGCAACGGCATCGCTAATGCGGCTGGATGTGCGTCACAAATTCCGTGACCCCAACGACTCCGCATTAGCGATGTCGCAGCGTGTAAAGCCCGCTTAACTGTGTAAATGGACGAAAGTAAATAGAATAAAGGAAATTAATAATCTATATCATTCATGACTGATCTTCAAAGTGGATCTGTCATCATATCTGATGTCTTTTTTAGAAAATATTTCTATTTCATATAAGTTAATAAGTCCTGAGCGTCTTTCCTTACACTTGTTTAATTTCTCTTTTAAGGCCAACTGCGACCGTTGGACTACCAACACTTGGATCAGAGATCATTTAATGGCCTCTTTAGGCAGGCCAAACAGAATTCTAAAGGCTGCTTTACACGTATCAATTTCTCATGTGATCGCATGTGCGATCGCACCCGCCCCCATCGTTTGTGCGGCACGGGCAATTTTCACGCCCATGTCGCACAAAGTCGTAACCCCCCGTCACACGTACTTACCTCCCGAACGACCTCGCTGTGGGCAGCGAACATCCACTTCCTGAAGGGGAAGGGACATTTGATGTCACAGCGACGTTACTCAGCGGCCGCCCAATAGAAGCGGAGTGGCAGAGATGAGCGGGACATAACATCCTGCCCACCTCCTTCCTTCCGCATTGCCGACGGGACGCAGGTAAGAAGATGTTCGTCGTTCCCAGGGTGCCACGCAGAGCGATGTGTGCAGCCTCGGGAACAATGAACAACCGGACGTTCGATTTTTAGAAAATGAGCGACGTGTCAACGAGCAACGATAAGGTGAGTATTTTTGCTCGATCACACTCGCTCGTAGCTGTCACACGCTACGATATGTCAAACGAGGCCGGATGTGCGTCACTTACGACGTGACCCCAACGACATATCGTTTGATATATCGTAGCTTGTAATGCCCGCTTAAGAGCACCGAACAATTGTTCATGCTAATTTATTTACACAGGATGATAGTGTTGCCGATGGTGATAATCGTAAATATCTCTATGAATAATCCAGTTATCAGACGAATGAGCATTTGGTTCTTTTGTCAAGTGATTGTTGGAGGATTTACACACGTCGATCAGTCAACTAAGAGGCCGATCTTGCCCCCTAATATTTACAGATGTAGGAAAAGTTACCTTGACTCGCAAAAAAAGTGTAATTCAATAACTAACTTGATATTAGTCAATGAGGCTAGTCTATACACACTTTCCAATTACTTCTGTCAGACACTGTTTGAAGATGCAATGTTAGGAAAATGGGAATTGATTGGTGATTTTCCAACCCCTTTGACACCTATTAAGCATGTATAACAATAAAGTTGGGGTCATGGTGGGCCATTCACTACTGAAAGTTCTTCACTTTTTATCCAAGCACAATGGTTAATATATATGTGTACACGTCAGATTTTGCACCTCAGCCTGATTCACTATGCTCTAATGATTGACATGGATTCTGAGGTCGGACTGCCAACAACCAAACATTGAAAGCCTATCCTGAAGATAAGTTACCAATAAAGCTGAAAAAAAATTACTGAAATTTTGGACAGGTTCACTCAATCCGGTTGGCAAATTTGATTCATTAAGGCGGGCTTTGCACACTACGACATCGCAGGTGCGATGTCGGTGGGGTCAAATTGAAAATGATGTACTTCCGGCATCGCATGCGACATCGTAGTGTGTAAAGGTTCTATGATACGATTAACGAGCACAAAAGTGTCGTAATCGTATCATTGGTGCAGCGTCGGCGTAATCCATAATTACGCTGACGCGACGGTCCGATGTTGTTCCTCGCTCCTGCGGCAGCACACATCACTGTGTGTGAAGTCGCAGGAGCGAGGAACATCTAATACCAGCGTCACCGCGGCTTCCGTAGGATATGCGGAAAGAAGGAGGTGGGCGGGATGTTTACATCCTGCTCATCTCCGCCCCTCCGCTCCTATTGGCTGCCTGCCGTGTGACGTCGCTATGACGCCGCATGACCCGCCCCCTTAATAAGGAGGCGGGTCGCCGGCCAGAGCGACGGTCCAGGACAGGTGAGTCCATGTGAAGCTGCCGTAGCGATAATGTTTGCTACGGCAGTTATCACAAGGATATCGCAGCTGCGACACGGGCGGGGACTATAGCGCTCGGCATCACAGCATCGGCTTGCGATGTCGCAGCGTGCAAAGTACCCCTTAGACTTAAGATTGGTCCAAATCAAAAGTGCTCCGATTTTTGTGAAAAAACACCTTCCGCACTGGGAGGTCTTGCCAGACTCCTGAAAGAGAAGTCGGTGAGCTCAATAAGGAGTACAGGCTCCATGACAATCCCGAGGGTGGGAGTGAAGAGCATAAAGGGTTTGAAGTTTTTGAGGACATACATGTGGGTAAGGCGATTGGTGGAATGTTTGGGGATTGCCTTAGTGGAGGGGATAAAGAGGGGTAAAGGGGATGTTACCTCCTCTTTACATAATAAACTGAGAGGAGGAATAGAGTTAAAAAATAAGGTACAGCAGGAACTCCCTTGTCCTTACATTGCGACCGCAATTCCCCGGTTGGCTGCGTGATTGTTTGGTTCTTGCAGCGCTCTCTTCAGTGATTGACTTCACCCAGTCATGCAGGGAAAGGAGCCGATGCATCACATTACATAAACGGGAAAAGAAATATAATATATTTCACTGCCTTATTTTAATTAAAGGGGTTGTCTCACACCAGAGGTTAATTACATACTAAATGTCTATTGTCTATTAATTTAATAATCTAGCCACTTTTCTAATGCAAATCAATTAAAAGTTTCCTGCCATTCCCCCTCTATTCTAACTTCCTGTCTGTTTTTTTTTAAAAACTTCCGATAAGATTTCATCTGAGTATCCCAACATGCACTGGGATCAAATGGGACATTATAAAGAGGCTGGTGCTGCTATCACTACCCTGAAATGAAGTGTCATCAATAATGTCCATTTCGGGGGCTGGGCTTGTCCCTACTCTACTGAATATGTGCTGGTTGTCAATTCCATCACATGCTCAGTATGCGCTTCCTGCTCATTGTGCTATATTCCTTTGATTGCCCAGTGACTTTGCATTCCTTCACTAAGTCTAAAGAGAAATGATAGCCAGCGAGTGAGCACACTCTCAGTGCGCATTGAGAAGGGAGTGAACAGCAAGGAAATTTTAATTGAGGTATATTAGAAAAGTGCTTACATTATTAAATTAAACCCTTCACGACCAGCCAATTTTTCGCTTTCCGTTTTTTTTTCTTGCCATTCTTCTTCCGAGAGACGTAACTTTTTTATTTTTTAGTCAATTTGGTCATGTGAGGGCTCATTTTTTGCGGAACGAGCTGTAATTTTAAATTAAACCATAACTCTTACCATATAGTGTACTGGAAAATGGCAAAAAAATTCCAAATGTAGAAAACCTGCAAAAAAAGTGCAATATCACTATGGTTTATGAGATATTTTATTCACTTTGTTCACTGTATGGTAAAACTGATGTGTGGGTGTGATGCCTCAGGTCAGTGCGAGACACCTAACATGTATAGGTTTACTTTTATATAAGGGGTTAAAAAAAAATCGGAAGTCTGTCCGAAAAATATTCCGTGACCCGTAGCATTCTCATACTTCGGGCTGTATGGTTCAGTGATGACTTATTTTTTGCGTCTTAAGCTGATGTTTTTAACGGTACCATTTTTGAGAAAATGCTACCTTTTGATTGCTCGTTATTGCATTTTGCGCAAAATTTGTGGCGACCAAAAAACTTAATTTTGGCATTTGGAATTTTTTTGTCGCTATTCCGTTTACTAATCAGATTAATTGATTTTATATATTGATAGATCGGGCATTTCTGAACGCGGCTATACCACAAATGTGTGTATATTTTTTATTTTTTTAACCCTTTAATTTTCAATGGGGCGAAAGGGGGGTGATTTGAACTTTTAGTTTTTTGGGTTTTTAAAACTTTTTTTTTACTTTTTTTTTATTTTACTAGTCCCCCTAGGGGGCTATATGGATCAACAATCTGATCGCTCTGCCATATCTGCTGATCACAGCTATACATCTGTAAACGCAGATATGCTAATTTTCTGCCTCACTCGGCTCCGGGCCGAGTGAAACCGAAAGTAATTCATGTGAGCTACAGGAGTCATCACATGACCCTGTGCTACCATGACAACCACCGGAAGTCATGTGATCACATCACGTGACTTCCGGTATCGGCCAGTAAGTAAATGTTTACCGCCGATGCTGTTATAATGGTACTAAAATACAAAAAAAGACAGTCTGCACTCTGATAATGCTAAAGTATGGAAACCATGAACGTGTGAACATGGACCTATCTCGTAACTGGGTACCTACACTATGCAGTAATGCAGGTCCATGTTCACACGTTCATGGTTTCCATAGTTTAGCATTATCAGAGTGCGAACTGTCTTTTTTTGTATTTTATGTCATGTTTAGTTATGCACCTGTTCACACGTCAGTTTGGTGAGTGCAGTCAGTCTTTTTTGTCTATATTAAGAGGGTCATACCTTCTGACCATGCACCCCTCCCCCAGTTGCCACAGGTAATCTTATCCTATATAGCAGGTTCCTACTTGCCCATACACAGGAGGTTTTTAACCCAGAGAGAGGCTGCAGCATAATGTAGGTACCCAGTTACGAGATATGCCGTGAAGGGGCAACTGGGCAGATATACAAATGGCCATTTATATATGCTAAATATTTAATTTTTCTTAGATTTTCCTTAAGAGTAATGCAGGTCCGTGTTCACACGTTCATGATTTCCATACTTTAGCATTATCAGAGTGCAAACTGTCTTATTTTGTATTTTATGTCATGTTCAGTTATGCACCTGTTCACACGTCAGTTTGGTAAGTGCAGTCAGTCTTTTTTGGTTATAATAGTACTGTCACATATTGACAGCGCCATTTAAGGGCTTAAACAGCACGATCAGGTAACGATTCTGCTCGTACCTGGCAGGCACACATCTCATCTGTGAAAATCAGCTGAGATGTGCGCCGATCGCAGCAAGCTGACGGCAGCAGACTGCGGGCAGTAACACTATGTCCGCTCGGACGTAATATTACTGCCCGCAGTCATTAAGAGGTGGTTCACTAGTTAGTTTTCATAGACACATCAATATTACGTTGAGAAGGTTTCTCTCAAATACCTTTTGTTGCCAATAGTGCCTGTGAGCGGCATTATTGTGTTCTGCTCATCTCCTTCGCGTGACCCCCTGAACTCCATGACCTCTGATATTTGGTGTTGTCATGTCAACTTCCTGTTTACCTGACATCATCACGGTCGGCCCCAATCTTCCCGAGTCGCTAGGCTGTGGGCACAGTTTCACCGCTTGTCACAGACCAGCATCGCTCCTGCTTGCAGCACTCTGCAGTGAAGGAGGGAACAGGGAGATGCTGGGCTGTGGTGAGCGGGGAAACTCCTCCCACAGCTCAGTCACTCAGAAGGACTGTGATGACATCATCATGGCCGTGATGATGTCAGGCCATGATGATGTCAGGTCAACTGGAAGTTGATGTGACATCCCTAGACATCAGAGGTCACGGAACTTGGAAGTCATGGGAAGGGGGTGAGCAGACCGCAATAGTGCCGCACACAGGCACTATTAGCAACACACGGTATTTGAGAGAAACCATGTTTCTCAACATAATTTTGATGTGGCTTTGATTACTAACTAGTGAACCACCCCTTTAAATAGACTGATATATCGAATTGAATTTACCTTTGGTTTCAGACAGACACTTTAAAAAGTGAGATAAGTGATATAGTCCCAGCTTTTTAACATTTGTTGATTTCTTATTTTTTTAATTAGTCCTATAAAGGCTCTTTTGATTAATCAACCACTTACAGTAGATAATACATTGCAATATTTCGATATTTCAGTTCATTATGCCTGTCATTGTAATACTCTAGCAGGGCCTAACAGTCATTTCTATTTCATTTAGGCCTTTAGCTCATTGATACATCACAAATATTTTTTGAAATGACTGAGGAATGGACAGATGGGACTGGATTTCACTACAGTATACAGCACAGAATGTGGGGTTAAATGGCTGGGATGGCAGTCACCACAATTACAGCACAGTGTCAGGTACAAGATAAAGCTGACTCCGGCTGCCAACACCTGTAACAACACCATCATGTTACCATCCATTTATACTAATGGTGTTGACTACATATCACCAGCACAGTTAATGAGCAACAGATAAATGAACAGAAATTATCAGCTATAGGTTGATGAAGACCTGTCTAACACAGACAGTGTAGATGTAGAATCTTGACACTCAAGATCGATGTGAATAGTGGTTTGTATTTTAAAGAACTTGCAGGACTAGTACAAGCACAGATGTTTCGGTCAAAAGACCTTCATCAGTGTGCATGCAGAGGGTTCTCAGAAAGTATAATAGCGTGGCAAGCAGAGTAGATGGATATGACATGGTGACCACACAGACCGCGGTGGATACCATGTCATACCCAGCTACGCCACTTGCCATGCTACCATACTTTCTGAGAACCCTCTGCATGCACACAGATGAAGGTCTTTTGACGGAAACATCTATGCTTGTGCTGGTCCTACGAGTTCTTCACAATAAAAAACAGTATTCACATTGATCTTGAGTGCCAAGATTCTACATCTAATTGAGACAGTTTTGGGCCCTACTTGTGTAAAACCCCAGAAGTGCCATGTGTATCAACTCATTAACATGAGCAGAAAGCCTGTGCACATGATGGTACAACAAAGGAAGGTTATTGGCTACATAGATATGTGCAGTGGCCATTATCCCCTTATAATCACTTACTTGGCACCACTGGTGGAGACAGATAGAGGAGAGCCTCTGCGCAAGAACAATATATGGGCCCTTTGCAGCCTAAGGGGTACTTTGCACACTACGACATCGCAGCTGCGATGTCGGTAGGGTCAAATCAAAAGTGACGCACATCCGGCGTCATTGTCAACATCGGAGTTTGTGAATCCTTTTTACTACCATTAACGAGCGCAAAAGTGTCGAAATTGGATGATCGGTGTAGTGTCGGGCATTTCCATAATGACGCTGCAGCGACAGGTACGATGTTGTTCCTCGTTCCTGCGGCAGCACACATCGCTGTGTATGAAGCCGCAGGATCGAGGAACATCTCCTTACCTGCGTCCCAGCTGCAATGAGGAA
Organism: Anomaloglossus baeobatrachus; assembly: GCF_048569485.1. Lineage (NCBI taxonomy): Eukaryota > Metazoa > Chordata > Amphibia > Anura > Aromobatidae > Anomaloglossus > Anomaloglossus baeobatrachus. The sequence goes on along the minus strand of NC_134358.1, from coordinate 219,654,347 downwards.
GGAAGGAGGTGGGCGGGATGTTTATGTCGCGGGCGGGGAGGACGCCGCCGCTGCTGCGCGCTCGCTAACGCTCGGGTCTGGCGCTGCTGTAGCTGCTGCTGCTCGGTGGCTCGAGCGGTGGGCCGGATGAGTGAAAGGGGTGGTTGGTTTGGGGGATTTTGTCCGTGACGCCACCCATGGGTCGTGGTGAAGATGGGCACCACCGCTGCTGGTGACGGAGATCCCGGGAGCGGTGGTAGAGAGCTGCTTGGATGTTGTTTTCCCCCTCCGTGGGTAGGGGTCGGTGGTCCCGGGGCCCGGTGATGTGACGGGGAGGCTGGGTTGGTAAGGTGCAGGGTTGCAGGGACAGCGTGGCGCGGTGCCGGATGGCACGGGTGTACTCACTCAGTAAGAGATGCACAAAGTCCTCGGTAAACCAAACGGCTGGATGGACGGGTCCCGCAGCTGGCTGCAGTGTATCTCCCCGGACAGGTGATGGCGGCTGTCTTTCCCTGCACCTTGATGTTCTTAGTTGACTACTATGGATCCCCAACGGTAGTCTGCTCCCCGGTGTATGGATGCCGGAGGATCCCATTTTCCCGCAGGCGCTGGCCCTTGGGTCTCTAGCCTTAGGCGGTAGCTGTATACCCTCACGGTGTGGGCGGTTGCCTTCTATCGGGTCTTTGCTGTTAGGAAACCCCTGGGGTTCCGGTCACATTCGGATTTGACTATTGTCGGCGGCTCCAAGCCTGGTCGGGGTCCGATGGCCCTGCCTGTGTGTGCTGGCTTCACTTCGCTCCCCGGTCGGTACCGGCGGGCCAACGCCCGACCACCGGTCCTACGGTTCCGCGTTGCTTCACCACTCCTGCAGACGGCCACCATCGTCTGCCAACCTTGCTATCAGTGCCTGGGCTACAAACCCAGACACCCAAGTGTTTACTCCTCTCACTTCTACCTCCTGGACTAAACTGTTCTTTTTCCCGCCTCCAGGCCTGTGAACTCCTCGGTGGGTGGGGCCAACCGCTTGGCTCCGCCACACCTGGTGTGGACATCAGACACTGGAGGGAGGCAACAAGGGTTTTGTGTTTGGCTGGTGTCCCTGTCTGATGGGGGTGGGGGTGCTTGTGTGTTATCTGTGACGACCTGGCTAGTCCAGGGCGCCACATTTACGTCTCGCTCATCTCCGCCCCTCTGCTTCTATTGGCCACCTGCCGTGTGACGTCGCTGTGACGCCGCACGACCTGCCCCCTTAGGAAGGAGGTGGTTTGCCGGCTAGAGCGATGTCGCAGGGCAGGTAAGTGCATGTGAAGCTGCCGTAGCGATAATGTTCGCTACGGCAGCTATCACAAGATATCACATGTGCGTCGGGGCTGGGACTATCGCGCTCGGCATCGCAACAATCGGCTTGCGATGTTGTAGTGTGCAAAGTATCCCTAAGTGTTCATCAAAATGCACAATTCCACCTGCTTTGGAGGTAGAAATGGGCCCCCTTACATCTTGGGCCCCTGTGCAGACGCATTAATGATATGTCTGCCCCTTATTGCCACAACTTTCAGGTTACTTTAGTCAATATTAACCACATATATATATATATTTACATATCATTTCACAAATCTAAAACATCATTCTTATCCAATTAATAAGTATTTGATGTGCTTTTCAGCCGTAATTTTCCACTTACTGGTAATGGTGAATTATGTGCAATTATTACTAAAAGTACACATCAACAATTATCTTTAATTTTTTACTTAATTTGCAAGTTTGGCATTGTGTTGCTATTTTACTTGCTAACTTTAAAAACAATATGCAGTATATTAGAAGAAAAAAATGCTCATGCTGATAGCTAAAGACATTCTTATGCATCTCAATGGAAGTAATCAATAGGAACTGTAGCTTTGCCATCGCCACAAAATATATCACTTACACCAACTTCAGTCGAGAATATTATTATTGATATTTATACAATTTGACAGTATGCTATTGGGAATAAGAAGTCTGCAGATGGCAACACCGGCAAGATCTCAAATATGGGACTGGTCTTTAAAATTGATACCTTAGAATGAAACATAGAGCAGTTCTACATTAAAATCAATGTTGTCCTATGGATATGCATTTTTCTCAGGATTGTTGTAAAGACTCCAAGATTTGCTGCATTTGAAGTAGATGCATCTGTGTTTCCAATACTTTTTCTGCAGCATAAACAATATCTTACACAAAAATACACAAACTTCTTTTCTTAAA